>NW_013666121.1:439709-464611 GCF_000517525.1 Limulus polyphemus
AACTTAACTATTTTTATAATACATGCTATAAATCACAACGATTCACAATCTTGAAAACACACACTAGCTCGAAACAGAATATTAAATTACCCGGAACTCTGTTCATTCGTTCCCGCAAACTTTCTCTGCCAGGCTTATATACTAAAAAAAGAGGGCGTCCCGAACAAACTCGGGCTTACCCGATAATTCATGATCATACGAGAAATTCATCACGTGTTACCAGCTTCACTTGACTTCTGCTGTGGTAACAGTATTAAAGTGCAACTACGCTTGTATAGCTGGAAATAGGAGTAATGTCCTAGTGGCGTGGCTCAGTAGTTGTCCTTCTCTGCGATAAACTTCTACCTGACAGGATCCTAAAAAAACCAAAATGTTGATGAGTTTCCACAGTTCAGAAAATCTAAGATAATGCTTACCCGTAGGCAAACCTAATTTGGTTACTTGTATGGGTAGCAGACTCTGTAGTCTTGCCTGCCATTTCTTTCCTATTGGTTTGAGTCTCTGTTTTGTATAACAACCAAACAGTGGTGAAAAAGAATATGAATGGGTTTCTGGATTGTCATCGTCATGACAATGACAACCATAGAGAGCATAGCTGGATATAGATCAAACGCGAGATCCGAGAATGCATGTACAGACAGAGCTGACAACAGGTACTAAGGATATGCGTTCTGTAAGTAGGAAAAACATGAGTTTATTTAAGTCTATAGAAATTTCACTTGACCATGAAAATAATTTTGACACTGTTTCTGAAAAATACTTTTAGTGCAGAGAATTGTTGTAATTGTACCATTATAACTTTTGTCCAAACTTTTCTGATTAATCTAAATTCGTTTGATCCTGCATTTTCAATCCTGTCTTTTGCTATTGAAGATCCAATTCTTAGCTCTTCTGACTATATTTGTTTTCAGTTAGCCAATGTGACCCACTCACCTGCATGACAAAGGAAAATAATATCAGTGAGACATTTCTCTTTAGCAGTTTTGAAGATGTTCTGTGCTATCCTCTCTTATCAACAAAAGGTTGGCCTCGTCTTTGTGTGAGCAGAACAAATGAATAAGGACATATTGCTTAACAACACATCAAATACAAACTAACCCCGATTTCTCTGGAACAACCAAACCAGTCATAATCTAGCTAGCTAAACCAGGGGACGAGGATTCATCCAGCTCTACGATGCCCAGCCTGCCAGATGACAGTTTGGTATTACCAATCCCTAGAGCCAAAGATAATTTCTCAAGTGTAGTCAGAAACGCAGGAGAAAATCTTTAAGTGCGTTGTTGGTGGGTGCTTCTTTGAGATACATTGATGTCATTCAATATATCTGTACCTCCAGCGGGACCACCACATTCTCTGACCCGGCTCTATCGTTCCTTCCTTGAGTTAATATCTATGAACAAGGCCATCAATCAATGGGAAGCTCAACCAACAAGAGTCACTCCAGAGGCAATGGCGACTAACAATACACCAGCAGTGGAGATGGTATTCACCATCATCACAGAGGTATCAACATCCGTGGCAAAACCTGCCAAATTCCAGGGACTGTAACTGAATAAGTTGGAGTAGCCCACCAACCTCTTACTGAAATTAAAGAGCAAATCACACACTAGCAGATCATGGTTCTGAAGTGCCACTGCCAAGAGCAGATTGATGGAGAACTTGGCACCTTCCAACTAAGAAAACAAAATCATTTGTTGATGCATTGGGAGCCTCCTTCGCAGTTTGAGAAAGAGATATGCCATCTATAGGGCGATCTGGCATGAATTATAGAGGATTTTGTGAGAACCTTAGAGATTATTTGCTAGTTCACCATGGCTCGCTGCATGTCAACAGCTGTATCGGAGGAAGTGCTGTTTGGGCTTCTATAGATAAGTGGCTCTGGCTTTTTTGCGTAGTGTGTGTGTGTGTGTATTTCATTTATGTAATTTGTACAGGTTCTTATGTATTGTATATATGTGGACATTTTTATATACTTAGTATTAAGGTTTTTATTTTGTGTATACGCATGCATGATTTATATAGAGGGTTTTCAGTGTGTAGTACATGTCTGAAGTTTTTTTTTTACAGTGCACACTGTATATATACATGCAAGTGTGTTTATTTGAATAGGTTTTACTTTCATGTAAAGAGTTTGAACTATTTTAATGAGCTTATTTTGAAATATTTGGTTTTTTGTGTTTTTTATTATGTCAAAGGATTATTATAAGTTTAATGTTATTTTTTGAAGTAGTTTCATTTTGTGTCTATCTGTTTCAAGGATTCTGTGTTTTTAATAATATTTTTGCATACTTTGTGTGATTTTCAAAATGTTTATATTCTTGTATATCTGGATTTTCATATTATGAGAAAACTATTTTCTTCTAATATGATTCTATATGATCAAGGATTTATTTTTTGTATTGCATGCATTTCTGTTAACTACCCCCTCTGAAAGGGAATAGTTGATCTATGTTAAATTATTTTATGTTGTCATGTTCGATTTGTAATTTTTGTTTTTTTTTGTTTTCCAATATTAGTTTCCCTGTCTTACTTGTTTGTACTGTTTTGCATTATGCTAATTTCTTGACAAACTCACTTGATAATATTAATTATTTTGTATGTTTTAAAGCTAGGGTCAGCCAAGTTGGCCTAAGTTTAAAGGAGAGAGAGGAGCAACGTTGAATGCAGAGTTACCATAAGTTATCTGACGCCATAGTTACAAGATGAAGTTTTAACAAATTCTGTATATTTGTGTTAGTTTTAATATACAATGCTGGTTAAAATAACTACTAATCTTCCACCACTCTTGTTATTCATGAGACTAAGTGAGTCACCCATTAGTAAAGTTTATTGTAACATGAAATATGCTAAAGTTAGCGAAAGTGATAATTTTTAATGGTGAATAGGGTGATGTCCTAAGGGCTTGACTTGAGAGCGGCCATCAGTCACATGTATGATGCATGACCCTAGAAAGGGAGGGTATTGTATATTTTACTGTTTTCTTTGTTTCTGATTTGAATATAAATCGTTCATTTTTTGGACAACTTCAAGACATAGTTCTGTTCAATACCTTTTTGTAAGTTTTTGTTTATAATTTCAGCTAAGTATGATTGTATTTTTAGTTATTTTTGTAGTTTTACACTACCAACCTTAACTTTTGAGAGAGAGACCTAATAATGATTACTCCTTCTTTCTATCTCTTTACAGTTTTACAAAACGCTCTAATGATTGTGTTTTGCTAATAAATGTTAGAGCTGTGTAAAGTTTTGTTCAGTCTCTTTTTAGGTCAGGCTCAGACAATATCAGAAATTTATTCCGTGATACAGTTTCGGTCGAACCTCTAATTATCTTGCGGCTTCCGTTTAGTTTGAGAGGAATGAGTGAATCAGTAGGTTATACCAGTTTGGGGAATTCCACATATCATCATATAACAAATCAAGTTACAAGTCTTGACTCTATAGTACAGGTGTTTTTATCTTCGCTATAAAAACCGCCTTTTGATGAAACAAGTATTTTTTTCATGAAGTTTTCAATAAATGATCTCTATCCTTTAGATTTGTTCGTTTTAAGATAGTTCGTTATCTGATCATGCCGTATAATGGAGAAATCTTTAAGACATCGTCTATATTCCATTTTATCAACGTTTTTAAGCGAAGTAAAATTAACTTGCCGATCTATCTTTTACTGGCCCCAATAAACACAAAGAGAAAAAAAAATGGTACAAAGGAGCATAGAACAAAACCTATTTAATGATATAAAATAAAGTCTTTTGTCCCCTCTGTTACACCCACTTATTTTATACCATGCCTCCTTGTGGTCCAATGTAGCTTAGGATGTCTGCAAACTAACTCCAAATAAGCATCAGAATTTCTTAGCAGTGCACAAGAATCTCATATATAAGATATTTTAAATGTAACTGCAGGGTACTGTGTATACAACACATTAATAAATATAAAGATTTATTTTTAGTATCAGCGTGGTTTAATTATGTTGTATTTCTTATTTTTAAGGCTTTACTTTTCTCCTAAAGTTGACTGTAGACTAAATTAACAGATTGTGTGTGTGTGTGTGTGGTAATGCTTTGTATGTTTGTCTCTATCTCTCATGGGGAATTGAACCCTGGATTTTAGCGTTGTAAGTCCAGAGACTTACCGCTGATCCAAGGAGGAACCTGTGATAATGTTAAAATGTGCATATTTGGGAGGCTTAAGCTATATTATACTAATAATATAATAATAATAAGTAATGAGGTTTAATTTTTCTTTTTTGTTTATTACAGAATAAAATTAAACGTAACTTGAGTTTAAATTTTAAGTTAATTAAGTACTATTTATGTCTTTAAAATAAGTTAATTATTTAAATAAATATGATGAATACAATTTAAGTAGTATATTCTCATTATGACTTTAATAATTAAACTAAAAATTATAGGAGTTTTAAAGCATTTAGTTTCAGTTAAAAACATCACAGCGAACATGTAAAGCATCGTGATCTCCATAGATAGGGTCCAAACATCATAGTTACAGCTGATGGAGTACACAGCAAAAGTGGAGTGACCACAGTCTACAAATCCATCATCATAGAAGCTACAGTCTGTTGTCATCGGTGACTAACTGTTATAAACCTAAACGTTGTATCAATTTTACTACTCTGTTCTACCTCGTTCCCAGAACCTGTTTACTAACGAAGAACTTACATGATTTTTTTGTAGTAATAACAATTTTTTTTTCATTTATATAGGGGATTGTACCTGTATAATCAGAGGAAAATGGTTTTTCGTATTTCATTTCAAGAGCAGTTTTAATTTTGTTTTCAGTGTCCATTTTTTCTTTTGTATCCACTTATAATATATTCAGTCAAGTGACTGTTAGATGAAAAAATGTGTGTTGGTAATGGTACCCATCATTTGTTTTAAACAGTCTTGACCAAACTGTTTGTATACTGTTATATATTGATGTTATTGTCTATATGCATGAAGTATTGAGTAAATGCCCGAATAGTAACAGAGAAGGTAGCATATGATCGGACAAACGTGCAAAAGTTGTTATTCTGGTCTGTATAAGTTGTTCTAGAAGTTATAGGACATCAAATTGTTTTAATGTCCAGAAATGGTATGAAGCAAATGGACATTGCCATAACAGTAGGGTATCCCCAGTATACTGTTATCAAAATGCTGAAACGTCATCGGACTATAGGAAACCTTATTCCAGGAAAGTCTACTGGTAGAAGACGAAAAACTACTTCCCGAAATGACCGTGTTTTGATCAGGTTAACAAATCAAAGTCGAAAGAAGTATTGCAACACCTCACGACAGGAATGGCATGAATGCATTCATTCCAGGGTATCCGGAAACACAGTGAATAGGAGGCTGACCAAACAACGTTATTTTGCAAGAAGGGCTATCTGCAAACCGATATTAAGCGGAATTCACCACTGTCACTATGTTAATTGGTCAAGACAGCATGCCAACGTACAGTTAGGACACTGGTGACATGTCATTTTTTTCAGATGAGTCCTGTTTCTGGCTTGTTAAAGCTGATGGTAGGCTTTGTGTTCATCGTTTGCTTGGAGAACAGATGAGGAAAGACTGTCTTTCCCACAGGGAACACACAAGAAATGGTGCAGTACATATTTGGGTAACTATTCATCATGGAGGAAAAACTGTTTTTATATCCTCCAGAGAAACGCCAATGGCGCCTCCTGCAGGCATCACATGGAGATAGTATTTCTACCGTATGCTAAGGTAAGGTTTGTCAATAACTTTGTTTTCCAGGATGATAATGCAGTGTGTACATTGTACAAGATTATCTCAATCAGGAGAACATTGCAATATTGCCATGGCCAGCAAAGTCTCCAGGCTGTAATACCATTGAAAACTGTAGGGCAGAACTGAGCTGAAAAAGTGCTAACCACGACGCTAAACCAGCTACTTAGCTGAGTTGCAGCACCTTCTAGTGACAGGCTGGGATGAAATCACGGTGAATTACATCAATAACCTCATCGGCAGCATATCACATCGCCTTGCAGAGGTTATTAGAGTACAAGAAGTACCAACGAAGTACTGAATGTTTAGTATGAACCGATATAAGGTTACAGACGCTATACATAATAATTTGATGATATATTTTGCCATTAGATATGTTTTGGAAAGGTTTTGTTGTGATAGGCTAAATGTTGGATTAATACATCTTTCTTCAGGTGTTTGACAAAATTGTTGGCTATTTTAAGAAATCGTTCATAATGCCCATGGAACCTGTTTTATTATACAAATACATATGTAGATGTTTAATATAACATGTATTTCTCAGTTTGACGCTTAGTGTATTTGTATTCCACCTTAATAATAATGATTTTTTGTTAAAAATATGCAAACATTTTGGCCAAGACTGTATGAGATTAAATTGACATAAATAGAATAGCATTTATGGTAGAGTTATCTGTTCTATTGCTGAACAGTTGCTTATGACAAATGATAAAATAAATTGATAAGGCTATAAAATTTTAATCATAAGAAAAACAAAAATCCTGTGCCCGTTTCTGAACTTGCCACGCAGATCAGAAGCGTGGTATTCCAATGATAAATCAAGCACAGATTACGACTAATACATTGTGGTGAGAAATAAAATAAATAATATGTGCTTAGAATAACAACTAATCAAAAGAAAACTGCATTTATATCAAGGAAAAGGAACTTTAATTTTAAGTAATTCTTACACTCTAACCAAGCAGAAATTTCGAGCACAAGTATCCGTAAATATCTTTGTTCCATATTACAGCTGTAGAGCAGTTTTTCATGCGCAAGTAATGTGGGACACAATACAACTATTCCGTGAAACAGATGATAGCTTCCACGAGTGGATTCTGCTATTCAAAGTAACTATTGAGGTTAAATTGGCACACGATCTCGAGTGGACTTAGAGTGTTGTATACTAGAAATTTATAACATTTAAAAAATGTATAAGCATGAAACACAATATACTATAGGTGAGTGAGATATATGGTATATGTATACAGTAGAGATATGTAGGAGTAATGGAGCTTGCTAAATCCTTAACATTTACAAGTAATTGTCAGACAACGATAACACTTTCCCTCCTTAAATTCTTGACAAAGATTTGGTTACATGCCATTTGTTTCAGGACAATAACCTGCAACTTTGGAATTTAGTCCTGAAGTGGGCTGAACAAAGTGTTCATAGATCCTCTAAATGTAGGGAAAACATTTAAATCATTGGTGTTTTTAAAATGCATGTAGTTCATTGAACATATTAAATGATTTTACAGATTACAGTATAATATTTTTCATTATTTATGATTTTTGAAAAACAAGTAGTACAATTAATATTTTAAACATATTATATGGAGATGAAACTTAAAGGAAACACTTGAGCTTACAAGTTATTGTGAGCAAAATCTGGAATTTTAAAAAAGGAAATAATATTACTGAAAAAAAGAAAAGAAAATGAATAGAAAAAAGTTTGTTTGCCCACCACGGGTATCGAAATCCGGATTCTAGCTTTGTAAGTCCGCAGACATACCGCTGTGCCACTGGGGAGGGGGAAAAAGAAGCAAATTTACCTCAAGTGTTAATAATTTGTTTGTTAGTTTCGAATTTCGTGCAAAGCTACACGAGGGCTATCTGCGCTAGCCTTCCCTAATTTAGCAGTGTAAGACTAGAGGGAAGGCTACTAGTCATCACCACCTACCGCCAACTCTTTGGTTACTCTTTTACCAACGAATAGGGGGATTGACCGTCATATTATAACGCCCCACGGGTGAAAGAGCGAATATGTTTGGTGGGACGGGGATTCGAACCCGCGACCCGCAGATTACGAGTCGAGCTCCCTAATTACCTTGCCGGGCCAAGTGTTAATAATGTAATCAAAATGGTATTAGAATTATATACATAATAATTTAAAATTCTGTAGTAGTTTTAGAATGTGCAAATCCAAACCGTGTTTTTTTTTTACGAGTTAGGTGAAAGTCACTTGTTACTTTGTCTAAAACTAGATGGAAAGCAGCTCTAAGAGTGATTAGAAAAGCAAACATCAATACAATAATAACATAATTAAATTGTTCATATCAATAATCCCAGCTAGTACAAACTTTACTTAGAACATACTGCAATTTATGATTTTTTTTAAAGGGAGGAATATTAACAAGCTTGACGCTACTTCATATTCGAGTCAGAAGAAATGTGAATGCTATTTGCTCGTCGTATATGCATTGAACTTAAAGACTTGCACGCGTTCACACTCACCCACATGCAGAAAAGAACGCGCGCGCGCACACACACAAATATTTTTAGTACGGTAGAACTTAATAGTAGGGATCGACAATGATTCCGAAAAACCGACCATTTAAAGTATGGGTTACAATATATTTTGCGCATATATACCAATAATAAGCTAAAAATGTCGCTAACGTTTCCGGTATAACAATTCAAAAATTTCTAAAACTGCAACTTTTTCGCCTACTACCTACCTATCTGATCACGTCAGCGGTGTTTGCGCCTAAGCGGATCAGAATATCGCTATAAGATTTCTCCAGCTTACTTGACTGGTCTATAGTTATCTGCTTTTGATATTCTGATAAAATCCCCCATATATATATGGTAAACATATCAAGCACGTACTTAGATATCTTTTCAACCCAACGGATGGTGCTACATATCAATGGATAGACACGCGACGGTTTCTAAAGGTAAAGTATATACTTTATACAGGCATAATATAAAAAGAAAACAAACAAGAGTATTAAAAAATTATGATTTTAAATTGAAGTAGGGATCCTGCTACAAAAAATAATGAAACAATAATTAAAACCACAGTCACAAATTTATAAAATTTAATCTCTAATTTGGCAGCTTTATACACTTATCTGTAGGCCAAAGTAAGGATTAAATTTTATAAATTTATGATTGTGGTTTTAATTCTTGTAAAAATTATAGCTATCAGGGGTATGGCTATAACTAAAGTTTACAGATGTTGTCTCCCTTCCATGGAGATATAAGAACTGAACAAATAAATGTGAAAAAATTAAAATTTTAACGGCAAGTATGGATGGTTGGTTACTGTACAATTGCTATAAGAAGTATCCAAAACAAAATAAATGCTGTAATAAAAAGTAAACAAACAAGTAAAGTGCTACTAGTTTGATAGATTTTAAAACAACTTTCAATCCCTACTTTGGTTGGCAAACTTAGAATACTTCATTTCGCGATACTGATCACAATGCCAACCAAAGTAGGGATTGAAAAGAATTGTAAAATCTATATAACTAGTAGCACTTTACTTGTTTGTTTACTTTTTATTCCAGCAATTACTTTATTTTGGATACTTCTTATAGCAATTCTACCAATAACCAACCATCCCCACTTTCCGTTAAAATTTTAATTTTTTTCCTATTTATATGTTTATATACTCTAATTATGATAGTTTTATGCATAGAAATAAGTTGATATAAAAACTAATATATTTTAGCCCGCTGGTATTTAAAGATAGTTTTATATTATGTTTTGGATAAGTTTTTAAAAAATATCTGAAAATAATTGTACCATGAAAACGCGATACTGCATGTAGTGAAATTTCCTCCCCCATTACTGTACCCTTCGTTAGTGTAATTTTATGTAACATTGTATTTAAAACAGAAATTAAAGCAAAACTGTTGTTGCTGTCGTTTAACGCAAAACTACATAATGGGTTATTTGCGCTTGTCCACCGTGGAGAATCGAATCCCGGATTTTAGCTTTGTACGTCCGTAAACTTACTGCTAATCCACCAGGGGACAAGAAGTTAAAGTGCACGCATACTAAACTTGTTCTATCAGAAACATATCAAAACAGTACGTTTTCCACACCTGCATTTGTTTTCTATTCTGTAAACTGAGTGGTAAAGCATGTTTTCAACATCTTAGATTCTTACTCTACACGTGGTTAATTGAATGGGCTTTGAGTTGTACAATTAGTCTACACTTCAGGAAATTTTACATCGAAAATGAAGCATATCTGTTCAAAAATCGACAGATAATCGCGTTAATGGTTTGAAATAAAGATGGCAGCACTTATGAACGTTACACGAGATTCGGGGAAGAGAGAGACTGAATCAGCATGAAATCCAACGATGATGAAAGATTGGATGAAGAATCACGTTGTGTATCTGAGAAACCGTGCGAGAATGAACTGCGCCTTTAGCTATAAATAACTTTCGGGATCTCTACCTTAGCGCATGTGATTAGTTTTGAGCTGCACTAGAGTAGTACAACACTCACCAGTCACGAGCCGTTGCAACTACTGGAGTTACAAAAATTTTAACCGTTGATTGAATAATTTAGAGATTTCATATCATGGTTCAAGGACAGATTGTTGCAGCTAATCAACCGTTTTTAGATATTAGCGAATCGGATCACGGGCAGGTAACAGCAAACAACAAAATTGTTTTTTAAGGTCTCATGTGTATGGTTAATAACACCTTCATTAGCATCGTTCTCTGTAGTTCGTATGATGGATAGTTATAATGTTTAATAAAACGTACTTTATTTTAAAGAAACATGCTAGTATGTATTATGTTTGTGTGTGAAGAAACACAGTTTTGGCTCAATTATTGATATTAACACTTTTTTTTTGTACTGTGTAGCTTATGCACGCTGTGTGCTTGAAATGATTAGAATTTTGGTATTAACTTTGCTTGCAAAATAACAACATAGGATGTTAAAAAATCCTTCGGTAATTACCCTGGAAATAACCGGCAATCTGTATCCATATAAATAATCTTGCATAAAGCTACTAACTAGAGACATTCTTCTTACGACTTAACTGTCTCTTGTGGCTGAATTATTTGCTAGATTGCTTATGGATTTTGTTTTTATGGCTGGATTTCTCGCATTTTGTCTACTGGAGAAGATGTATTACATATCATGTATGATGCTTTTGCTTTAGAAAGCAGTGTAGCCTATTGCTTCAAATGTTCTCAATATGATCACATTCACCAGAGAGGTAAGTGTGGATAAATCTAGCTCTCATATTGTTTAGACATAACATACAAGTATATAATAGTTCTATCAATGTAGGAAAGTGATGTATTTTATATCAGTTTCTCAGCAACGTTTATTACGGTATTATAATACTTTCAAAAAATCGCGTTTTATGATTAAATTGCATATTGAAGTTAAGAGTAATTTTTTGTCATAAGCCAGGTTTTCTCAAACCTAAAACGTTTGTTGTAGGTTATTGATTTATCGCTAATTTTCTTTAGAAATAAGCATTTTTTTTATCATTGTTAAAACAATCATTGTTTTCCGAATTGTAGTCCTTTTTCATATTCTTCATTATTTAGGAATGTTATTGGTAATACTGTAGAACGCTATCTGAACTTTATTCTAAGGTGGAGCCTTAGTCATTTAGAATGGTTTTATGTTGGAATTCTATTCTTTAAAACGAGGCTTGTTTGCTTCCTAAGAGTTATATAAACATGGATATTTTGTGCAGTAAATCGTTGATTCTCGGATTTCTGATTGCACAACGTCCAGACTTGTGCACTGAAAATTATACATTGCCTTTACTATTTGTAAAATGATTTCCGGTGACGTAAGTCTTGTAAAGCAATTCCTCGCCAAACACTTCATCAACCAATGTGGTTTGGGTATCAGCAGCTGTTTTCCTAAGGGGTACAGTTTGTTTATTTACACTCGAGCTTTTGGAAATGACGGAAATAGTGTCATAATGTTAGAACAGAAAGTGTAGACTATAGGGAATTTTATTTTTATTTTTTCCTGCCAACATTAATGCTGGGTGGAAATTTGTGATTTAGTCAGACAATTATTTCTGGTTTAAGCACGATCTAATAATTTTTTACATTAAAATTTGAGGGTAAAATAATAATATAGGTGTTATCCATGCAATAAGGGTTTAATTGTTTCGATCCAATTTTAAATCATTATATTTCTGTTGTGAAGAATGTTTGTTTTTACGATTTATTTAGTAGCTTTTGGTTTGTATTTTAGCTCACACAAAACGTAGCTTCCAATATTATAAATAAGCAACTACAAATAAATTTCCAGTTTTTGTTCATTAAAAGTATGATGTGTTGGTATACGTTACAGTATTGGCCAAAATGTTTGCATACTGTTCTATATTGGTGTTATTATCTACTTTGAGTAAATGCCCGAATAGTAGCAGAGAAGGTAGCGAATGATCGAACAAACATGAGTTGTTATTCTAGTCTGTATAAATTGTTTTGAGCATTTGTTCGTCAAAACACACATACACACCTGTTCTGTATAAAAGGAAGGTGCTTTTGGTATAATAATTTTTGAAACAGATAAACGCTTTGTTCAGACAATTTCTCTGTACTTGGTGTACAGTAATGCTTCGTCACGTGCCCAAAGTTATAGGACATCAAATTGTTTTATTGTCCAGAAATGGTATGAAGCAAACGGACATTGCCAGAACAGTAGGGTACCCCTAGTGTACTGTATTAAGAATCGTGAAACGTCAACGGACTACAGAAAACGTTGTTCCAGGAAAATATACTGGTAGATGCCGAATAACTACTCCCCGAGATGACCATCTTTTGATAAGGTTAACACATCAAGGTCGAAAGAAGTCTTGCAACACCTTACGACAGGATTGGCATGAGCACATTCATTCCAGGCTATCCAGAAGAATAGTGAATAGGAGACTGACAAATAAAGTGTCTGATAAAATTGTTTACTGTTCTAATAAATCGTTCATGATGTCCATAGAACCTGTCTCATTATGCAAATTTCATATGTAGGTGTTAAATATACTATGCATTTCTCAGTTTGACAGCACTAAGTGTATTTGTATTCCATCTTGATGATAATGATCTTATTTGTTACAAAATATGCAAACATTTTGGCTAAGACTGTATAAACATGGAAGCTCATTTATTAAAATACAGGCTCTAAAGTACAAAAAATAAATTATGTTTGTCATAAAAATAAGTAATCAAATGATTGTTCACAAAATTTAGCCAATGGTTTGCAGTGAAGAGGTGCGTTCAGTAAGATAATAGTTTTTGAACGATGAGGATTATAGTGTTGTAGGTTATATGTTCTTTGTAATTTAGCCATTTGTATTGTTGTTGGCCAGAGGGAGTTTTATGTCACGTGATGAGCGTGTAGATTATTTACTAGAAGCTTCTTGGATGTTTAGGAAACGACTTCAGCAATATCAAAAAACATGTTACGCTAGAATAGATAATCATTGATTATTGAGTGAGTTTGATTAGTCAGTTTGTGTCCTAGTGTTAGCCAGTCAGATATTTCAGTTTGATAAATATGAGTTTCTAATTTCAACGAAGTTCTAGAGATACGAGAAAGCAACGGATGTAGGTACCTACTAGAGGCCGGGCGGTTAACGTGCCGGGCTGTGGATAGGAAGGTCCATGTTTCGCGTCTCATTACCGCGGCACATCTCACTATTCGATCAGAGTACCCTAAGAGTTAGCGGCTGGTACTTTAGATTAGCTGCCCTCCCTCTTATCAATCAATTCAAGGTTTAGAAGGACTGAACGCAGATGACTCTTATATATGTCTTTTTCGCGAATATCCAAAACAATCATACAAGAGAAATTATCAAGTAAGTTAAATTGAAGCTCAAGAAATAAAACGCTTTCGTTATCCTAAATGGACTGATTTTTTTGTTAATTGTTAAGCAAAAAATTACACAATTGGCTATTTAAATTACAGATTTACTGTTGAACCATTGGAGAGCAACTAGACTGAGCTTTGAATTACTTGTTTATATGTGCAATAACGTACATGAAAATGATAAGCCACTGTTGTATTAATATAAAATCTTTAGGGAATAATTATATGCATAATAAGTTTCTTCTGTTTCAAAAGTTATATTGTGGTATAATATTTTGTTTGAAAATTATACATTATGATTTTGTCTCTTCTATATTTTTTATCAGAGCTTCAGAGGACAGGCATAACGATTTATTTAACAAGCAATGCTCTTTAAATATATTCTAATGTTGAACAAATCTCTTTTCTATAGTGTTTCATTGTGTTTTCATTTTTTGCGCTTATATAAATAGTGTTTCATACGCTACACTTGTTGTTGAGTCCCAGCCAATCTGATGAGTTCTGTATCGAGTGAAACGAGTCGTCGACAATGGCATAGTGTGATTGAAGTGATATTTTACACTATTCTCCCTCTTGAAAAACCCTAAGCCTTAAGGGATTAAATAAAGAAAGTAACATTATAAATCATAATAAGTCTAATACTAACATCTGATGACAAATATAATTAATTATAATTATGCTTTACCAGCTTAGAGAAGGTTTTCATATCATAAAGATTGTTGAAGAAACTCTTATTCGAGAATTACGCTCTTCTTGAAGATATTTTTTTGGGGGGGGGGGTTTATTAATCGATTTTCTAGTGTTTCTTGGGTTTCTAAAGGCTTTCACGTACTTCTAATTTCAAATGCAAAGATACGGTATTTTTAATTGTATTTATAGATGGGCGAGAAATTATCTTTGGTTGACTTGCTTATATTTTATTCTGTATTCAATACAAAATTTACTACAGACTGCATATAAATCAAACGATGTTATTAAAACATCTGACAATGGTGTCTCTTCGTTACTGTTGCAGAATATCCAGAATTAAGTTTGTACCCAGTAGATGATTGAGAACAGATACAGGACTTCGGGTTTATTGTTATGTTTCCGACCATTTAAACAACACATATCTGCTACACGTTTTCATTCTGATAATAAAAGACAGAATAAACTCGTATTTACTTTCTGGGACTCAAACTTCACATGACCTAAATCTGGGTTCCCTCTTTAGTTTGTCAGTACCAACGCGCTTTCACACGCTGGGCATAAAAATCAGTTTTATGTTATCTGTGATATCTAAACTATGGGTTCCATAACTTTCATGGCTCAAGGCTCCCATAACATTAGGTAAAGGATATCCACAGAATGATACTTGTACAGTAATATAGAGTAACTTTAGATGGGTAATTTTTACATAACTTGATCCTTTAATTACCTTCTTTGCTGTTATAATGGTCACTTGGAAATAAATGTCATATTGCAGCCCTTCAGCCCCGTGTTTTGGAATTTAGAATGTAAGGTATAGTTTCAGGTATTGTTTTTATTATCTTCCGTTTCAGAGATATTACGTTTTATCATCAGAACTTAGCCGTAAAAAAAAAAAAGTTTTGCTCCTACCCCTTCAATGTTCGTAGAAAAAGAAAAAAAAGGCGCAGGTCATGTCTAGCATGTTCCATCGTCAATCCCTGAGACTTTTCCTAAATTGAAAACTAACAAGAATAATATTGAGAAGTGGAAAGTAACAATGCTAGTTTGGTTTAACTTATCGATATTACGGAACAGCTTCTGACACCATTTATCAATTAGTCCTTTCGGAATGATAAAATTTTTATTATGAGAAGGCAGTTTTTAATTACGAAGTAAAAACACCCCGCTGTTCAAATTTTATTTTAGTCAGTACATTTTACGTTTTGTATAGAGGATATTAAAAAAAATAATCAACTTAATATTATTTCTTATAGTATAATATATAATTTGAACTGTTTAACGTTGAAGACGTCTTATCATGGAATTGTAGATGTCGCTTGATTTGAAACGTAATGTAAGACTGAAATACTTGTATCCTGTATTATTTCATGGTATTATAAATTGTTCCCTGATAATTTACTAAACAGTACTGTTCATACTTGTTAATGATTATTCAAGATGTCGTAATACACATCGAAATTTAACATATTTTCAATAAATCACCATATTTATCATCCAAGACAGGGGCGATGCTAGCCCGTTTGGGAACCTAAGCAGAAATATTCCGCTCTCCCCTAAAAATATTAAATGTATAATTTCCACAAGCTAAAAGATATTCCAACACAACATACTAATACATTTGTTTAAAAGTAATTTATACCAACACAGCTACATTGGTTTCTTTTTCAATTTGTGCACGTTGTGTGTATACTGAACACTATTACACTGACATCTTTTTCAAGACACCCACGTTTACACTGGTATTGTTTTTAAATTAGTGCACAATGTGTGTGTACCGAACACTGCTACGCCAGTATCTTTCTCAAATTGTGCACGTTGTGCGTGTACTGAACTTATCAACCAATCAGTGCCTAACTGAGAAGTGTCCTGTTTCTGCAGTTTCTAAATTTCAGTTCGAAACTGAGTGATGTGTTTCTAGATCGCTTTCATTGCAATTTTTTTTCCAGAATAAGCACAACAATAAAACAGGCAAAAGTTAAAGTTCTGATGGAAAAAAAATAAACCCCATTGAATCGGGGACCCGTTGGTCTGATCGAGGCAAAAACAATTGCTTAGTCTGCTAATGATTAACGCCGCCACTGATCCAAGAGGAATCAAGAATTTGGTGGTTTTTAATTATATTTCCTCATTGAGGCCAACAGATGGCTGTAAAGAGATTGTAAAGCAGTGTTCTAGTGCTCACTATTTTGTTGGTTGAGATAAAATACATGGGCAATAATCCAGAGGCGTCGCTAGGCACTGGCACACGGGGCCCGTGCCCTGATTCTATTTAACAGTGCCCCGAATCCCCAGCCTCTTGAAAAGTTAGAATAGAAAACCATGATCGATATTCCTGAGCCTATAATCCCGTGTCACGAATTGTTTAAGCACCTGGCGACGCCTCTACAATAACCACGTTTTCGCAAAATGTAAAATAAAAATACCAGTTAAAAGAATTGACGAAAAAATAATCATTTTTAAATTATTTCAACGACTGAAAAAGCATAAGTACTGTTTGTTTGTTTTGAAATTCGCGCAAAGCTACACGAGGGCTATCTGCGCTAGCCATCCCTAATTTAACAGTGTAAGACTAGAGGGAAGGCAGCTAGTCATTACCACCCACCACCACCTCTTGGACTACTCTTTTACCAACGAATAGTGGGATTGACCGTCACATTATAACGCCTTACGGCTGAAAGGGCGAGCATGTTTGGTGTGACGGGGATTCGAACCAGCGACCCTCAGATTGCGAGTCGAGCACCGTAACCACCTGGCCATGCCGGGCCATAAGTGCTGTATAACAACAAAAATGATCGTGCAGTAAACATAAATTTAGTGTGACTTTTTACCGCACCTTATTAGGTACAATAGAAAACATGTTCAGTATATTAGTCACGTGTGTGTGTGAAATTAATATGAACTTAAATGAATTTGGAATATAATTTGTTGTCGTTTCTTCTGTGCTTTACTAACTTAATATACACACACTGTAAGCCTAGAAATGTCTAGATCTATCTGTAATGAGTGATAGAATGAGCGGTGTATTACACATATTATACTATATTCAGTTTTAGTCTGTCTTCAAAATGCGCGCACACCTTCCTATCTAAATGCGCATGCACGCGCACTCAATTTCAACGGATGTAAACAAAAGGTGGATCTAAATATACATTTGTAAATTAAAAAGTTAGACGTAGCTTTAACATTTAGTGTGATATTCAGAGTTTACCGAAAACTTCAAATATTGTTGGTAGAATTTTCCTCCTCAAATTTAAAATATAATTTACAGGCGCGGCATAGCGGTTCGTAGAATGGCTTTGAGTTTTTTTCTTAATTATGCACAAAGATTCACAAGGACTATCTATGCTTTGCCCACCACGGGTATCGAAACCCGGTTTTTAGAGTTGTAAGTCCGTAGACATAACACTGTGCCACTAGGGCGAGTTTTTTTTTTGTGTTTATTTTTCAAGTACAAACTTTTAACTCATAGCTCCGTCATTGCTTGACTGATTTGAGATCTAATTACAGTTTTTGACTCAGGAGGTCAAACACTTTCGATTGGTGTATTTAACCACACCCAAGGTCTTATAGATTAGTTTACTCTGATTGTGCTTAATATAACTTCAATTTGAGAGTAGGCTGATAGAGATCCTGCCCAGTAATAAAATCGAATCGGGTATGCACGCACGTCCCACGCTTGGTATTGCTGGCACACAAAAATATAGCTAATAAAAAGAAAAAAAAAACGGTCTCAGTGATTAATTTACTTTAATCCTGCCTTAAAGGATTTCAAGTGCTGCGACTGTTGAAGATTACCTCTTGTTTCATCTTCTGTACGTTAATGGGTTGAGTTGGTTACGCGCCGAGCTGGGGATCGTAAGGTCCCAGCTCTGAGCTGTGATGCTTTTGACCATAGTCTTTATTTGCGTTTATAAAAGTGATAGCCAATCTCGTTATTCAGCTCAAAGAATCGGACAAAGTCTTTTAGTGATGAGTGCTGCTGACTAGCTGTCCTCCATCTAGTCAGTATTTCAGAATTAACAACGGATCTGTGTAAACCCTAGAGATATCTACTCTGGCTGCTAAGAGCATGTGGGCAAAAGGTGCTGTACAGGTTTAAATTTTTAATTCAGTTTCTGTAGGTTAACTTACTTTTGATTATTGCGTCTAAGAGTAGCCCAAGAGTTGGCGGTGGGTGGTGATGACTAGCTGCCTTCCCTCTAGTCTTACACTGCTAAATTAGGGACGGCTAGCGCAGATAGCCCTCGTGTAGCTTTGCGCGAAATTCCAAAAACAAACAAACATTATTGCGTCTTTCCTAATTGGTTAAGACTTAGTTTTCCAAACTCAACCAACGTCACTCTCAAAGTTTTGTACTTCCGTCCTTTTGTAAACAAATTTGTTATTAGCAATTCTACACAAATCTACCACACTCAGTTTTTTACAGGGAAAAAAGCAATAGCATTTGATAAAGGCTATATATAAAAAAATATAAAAAATGATATTTTTTTCAGTGCTCGATTTAACAGCTAGCTGGTGCAAAAGAAAAGAATCTTTAGTAATGTTATCTCCTTCCTGAATATCTGATGGTTTCAAAATGTTCTTTGTTGATATTGGGCCAAATTGTATCCTTTCAGCATAAACTGTCTTTAAAATTCGGAATCATTTCATCGTCAAATAAAAGTTTTAATTTGTTCACCTTTTTTTTTTTACATTTGAAGTGAATGCGACATATTATATGGCAAATAATATCGTCGTCGTCGTCCCATCTTGAGGATTTCTTCATGGATCCGCCATTAGTTGTGCTACAACTTCAGTAGAGGGTGTTAAAAAGTTTCTAAGATGTTAAACGGTTTGTTTTTTGACACAGAAGATTCTTAGGATTTCATACATTGATCCTTACGCTAAATTAAATTTCAAGGAGCTTATATGCTGTCTTATATGTACGTATGTTGCTTTATTTCCTTCGCAGTGTATCAAACTAGATAAAGTATTTCGGTTCAGGGACTTAACAAATCAATTATAGTACTAAAAGCGTTAGAGAACTATATCATAGCGTATTTTAGCTGAAGATAAGAGAAACATTACGATAACATAGTTTTGCAAATATAATAGGGATTATTGATATTAATTTCTGATCAAAGTCAGTTACCTACGTATATCATAACTAAAAATCAACACGACAATGAGCATATGTAATTAAATATACTGTTCTTACGTTCTTGCTTATAAAGATTAGACTCTATTTTCGTCATTTGGTATCCTCGTTTTAAGCGAAATCGTTTTCTTTAAAGTAATTAAAACAGAATCGCATTATTTCATCGACTTTCAAAAAAGTAGCAAATGTAGAATTCATTACAAGTATGTTTACGGCAAATACATCTATAGTATTAATCTGAATAATATATTTTAATTCAAAATTAGGCTTAAACAAAGCATTCGAAAATACTTTCTGTTGATTATCTATTATTATTGTGAACTGAATACTTCGTCAAAAGGTTCATTATTCTGCATTTTATTTCCGAATTAATTAAGGTAGGACGGTAAATTTGACCTTCACTCCGCTTCATCAACTGTATAACACAAATAATACGTAAAACATTGTGTTTAAACTTGATTGTAACTGCTATTTATGAGATTTATAAGTGACTTTTATTGATGTGTATTGAGACTTTTATTGAGTTTGAGAATTTAACTGATTATTTCCCTGATTGAAATTACTTTGAGCGATACCTTTGAACCGAAATATTTCTCTAAATTCTGGGTGTATTCACATGAAGATTTAGGAGCTAGTGACACATATACTGCTTGATTTGAAAACGTATTATATTTTAATTGTTAAGAACATCTATATATATGATATTTGTAAATTCATATTCAACCGAGGTTTAAACAGTTATTTTATGACACGTCGAACTTTTTATGTGCTGAAGCAGTCCCATTAGAGGGTCCTTCTCCCGTGTCTCAGCTGCAGGTTTGAGAGTTTATAATGCTAAATTTTGGGATTCGATCCTTGTGCAGCTTTGATCTTAGAAAATAAACAAGTCCATTCGTATGAACAGTTCTTTAGTACTGCGTGGCTACCCTTGAGATCCTGCTAAATGTACAATGAATATATTATTACCTGTATATATATATATTACCAATTGCAAGCTTACGGTACTCGACGCTATCATTGTTAAGTTACAAGAGACGAACGTTACAACAACTAGAGTGTTTTTATCCGTGAGTTAAACTCACTTGCGTTGTCGTGTTGTAATAATTATATATTCTGTCTATCTTACATGATTTAGCCTTTGGAAGCCCGGCATGGCCAGGTGGTTAGGGCGCTCGACTAGCAATCTAAGGGTCGCAGGTTCGAATTCTCGTTCCACCAAACATGCTCGTCCTTTCAGCAATGGGGGCGTTATAATGTGACGGTCAATCCCCCTATTTGTTGGTAAAAGTGTGGCCCAATAGTTGACGGTGGGTGATGATGATTAGCTGCCTTCCCTTTCGCTGCTAAATTAGAGACGGCTATCGCAGATAGCTCTCGTGTAGCTTTGCGCGAAATTCAAAACCAATTCAGCTTTTGGTGATTCTTTTCGGTGTCGGGAAAAGTGGATATAAACCAGAGCACTGCATGTAGGCGAGCGTGTTCAAGCTTATATATTTTTCTGTTCGAAGCCAGAGATACGTAGGTTATTCTTAAACATACTTGAGACAAGTTATACATACAGCACATGAAATGGCATTATCATCATCGTCGGTAAAACATCCAGTGTCAGTTGTTGATCAGTACAAAAAAATTGAATACGTAAGTTGTGAACTGATTAAGCTTCTAATAATTTTGTTAATTAACCACATAATGTTTGGATTTAACAAGCCAGAAAAATGTTCATCTTAGCTTTTTGCACATACAATCATTGGAAATAACTGCTGAACGTTAACAGTTTCTTGTAGTTGTGATACAGTTAACACGATCAATATATATATAACAACAAAAGATCTAGAAACTGGGAAAGAATGTAAAGGATACGAATGCTTTAAATACATTCATTGTTAAATATTCTCGCTTCCAAGGACTTCAGCTTTACGTAAATATTACTATGCTGAAACAACTTCACCAAAGAAGATGATTAGTTATTGCAAACATTGTACTGGTGACGAGATTACCTGGTTCCAATTTCTTTTAACTCATACATATTTTTACATATATAATTTCTTTAAAGTTTAATTAAGCTGCTACGACAATGTAGACCATATGTAACAAACATTTTAACTGTTCAGTCATTGGTTGGATAATTTTATTTTGTGTATGGGTGTTTGTAAAGTTGACAAGCAAATTCTGTGCATAACGAAATGTTTAAGTTAAAAATTCTCGTCTACTGTATAATGAATTAAAGACAACCAAATTGCAAATATTGATTGATTTATGAAAATTCTAACGAAATACTCCCACGCTAGTATGATTAATTGGAAGATAATGTGAAAGAACCTTGACACCAATACAGCTGATAAAAGAATGAGGTCGGTGTCACTAGTGGATCCAAAATTAACTCGTTGTTACAACTCATTGAGGCCAACTGATATTGTACTGTGGTTCCAAGAGCTAGAAAGCTGTTTTAAAACTGAAAATTGTGGAGTAATTTTTAACGTATTTACAGTACATAAATTATCTAATAGTTGATAGTAAAATGTTGTTACTCCAAGAAACTAAGAGAAATCACAATGAAGAGAACAAGATTGGAAGCTGCTTAAAAACTACAAGATTTGGGCTAGGATTGTACAACACCTCTAGAATATAGTTAAAGTTTTAAATATTTTAGCCAAAAGGATTTTATAGCAATAAACTATCATGCCATTTATTTTATTACGATCATACCAGTACAGTATCATAAATACAGATACGCAAAAAATTATAGTTACAAACAAACGCTAATTACATGAGTTATAACTGCTCTTATTGCACATTTAATATTCACTCTGTACGAGAACATTATCTTTATCAATTTATACAAAGCTTTTGTCATTTGGTTCAAAAGAAAGACCTGACACGTACATTATTAAAGGACTGCCATGCCTGTTATTGCTGTTTGAATTTATTTTAGTGTTTTGTTATGGTTACGAACTGAAGACTTTTAGAAGGAATTATTTCTTAAATCCAATCCAAAGTTTGCATGAAATTAGTAACTTGGCAACCTGGTCAGAGAGAAGAAGCTATTTTAAGTATACAGTTGAGCAAGGCGGTATCGAAGCACGAGAAGATGCGCCAAACAGACGCGGTTTAATTCTTTCTCAGCTAAATAATCTTCTTCGCGGTATTATTAGAAGACAGAAACCAACAATCTCATAGCGTGTTTCGATATCCATCCTCGAAACAGTTTCGAGGTTTTACCTCCTTTTACCATCTTTCAGCTTTTCTCTATTGATTGTGATGTAGTAAGTTTGACTCTACAAGTTTGCTCCGTGTCGTATTTTATGTGTTTTTCGAGGAAACGAACAGTTTCAACGAGTATGAGAAAACAGTGACACACAGGATTTCTCTGAGATGAGTTACGATTACGAAGCTATCTACAGAGCGGTGAATGTTCAAACTGTCATTTAGTCTAAAATTCGAAAGAGCAGCGTGGATAGCAAGGATAGCATAAGAAATGTATGTTGAAATATCGTTTCGTTAAATTAGTATAAACTAGAAACTGGGTTATCCACATATACACAACTTATATGTATCTAAATCTAACGTCAGATGGGGCGTTTACAAAGTGCCAATGTCCTGTAGGAGAAATAAAGGAAGCTAAACGCTCTTTCGAGTTCTTACTGACTACAAGAACTTGTTTTTCTAGCTCACACTGTCTTCTATTTATGTGGGAAGATGTTATGGGTCATGAATATTTTCTCTAACACAGAAAAATATTTTAGTATGACCCCTTTATTAAATTTTAAGGATCTTTAGATCACTTTTTTTCCATCTCGGGTGTTCGTAAAGTGTCACTGTTGTTCTCTTACTGATTTTGTACTCTGTTGTAATCTGTTAACAAATGAGAAAGATTCCAATCAGACTATGTTTCTTGATTATAAAGAGTACATTTCAAGATATTGATGTATTAAATTTGTTTTGTTTATAATTTGTTTGAGGGAACCCCTTTCCATGTGAATTTTTGTGCCAAAAAAACAATAATAACAAACGTTTTGTGCAAAGGAAGAGAAAAGCCATTGAAAACGCAAAAGGAGACTGTGTGAAGAACAATTCAGGATTTCAATGTGTCTTGTTTGCATATGCAGAACATTCTTGAGTAGTTGAAGTAAACATAACTTTAAAGTGGCTCAGTTTCACAAGAACGAAATAAATATTGTACTGAATCTACCTGAGCGATCACTCAAACGACGAGCGGCCACGCCATTGTGGTGTAAAATGTTTCGGTCGTGTTCAAGTTTCTTACAGCGGTTTTCGTCCAGGTTGAAAGTTCAGCCAGACAACGACGATCATCCACGACAGAAGGAAAGTGTCAAGAAGCTAATATCTGTAGGAATTTTTGTTTTATTTCTTACATGCTCTTAGTTGTGACGTATAACTGAGTATACTAGTGTCAGGTTAATTACTAACACCTCTGGTAGTTGTGACGTATAACTGAGCATACTAGTGTTAGGTTAATTACTGACACCTCCGGTAGTTGTGACGCACAACTGAGCATACTAGTGTCAGATTAATTACTGACACTTGCGGTAGTTGTGACGTATAACTGAGCATATTGGTGTCAGATTAATTACTGACACTTGCGGTAGTTGTGACGTATAACTGAGCATATTGGTGTCAGATTAATTACTGACACTTGCGGTAGTTGTGACGTATAACTGAGCATATTGGTGTCAGATTAATTACTGACACTTGTGGTAGTTGTGACGTATAACTGAGCATATTGGTGTCAGATTAATTACTGACACTTGTGGTAGTTGTGACGTATAACTGAACAATCTAGTGCCAGATTAATTACTGACATTTTTCTTGCATTGTTACACCTAACTCGAAATCTGCTCAGTGGTATTAGTTTTACTGGTTAAGTATGTTAATAAAGATGTATACGTATGGAATGTTGTGATTACTTAATCTGCGTTTTTTTATTAAAATACTAAATAACTTGACGTTTATAAAAATAAGTAGCAGATACTCAACTTGTATATGTCTTGTTGTTATACTGTAAAAGACTGGTTTAGGTTTTTGCGACGTTAACGTTGAACAAGTTTACTTCACGAAAAACAAAAATTTTAAGTTTTTTACAGATGACCAAAGATTCACTAAACACATAGATCCAACTTTTTTCCTAGTCTTCATTTACTCGATTCTGTTTTGTTGTTGTTGAAGGATTATATGGTAACACGGCAAATTTTTGGGCTAATTTCGAAACTTTATGTGACGAAATGTGAACAACAAAGTGTTGGAGCTTTGTGTGGGTACAGTTAATTGTGAAACAACATATAATTTATGCTCAATGAATACATAGAACTTGGTGGGAAAAAAAAAGGTTTTAAATTTTTGTTTTTCGCGAATCATTTAAGCGCGCGCGTGTATCTACCTATCTATCTATATATATATATAGATACATACATAATGATTTAAATTTACCTTCTGCATATACTATTTTGTTTGTTTAATTAATTAGCTTT
>NW_013666121.1:465611-489519 GCF_000517525.1 Limulus polyphemus
ATACATACATAATGATTTAAATTTACCTTCTGCATATACATTTTGTTGTTTAATTAATGTTATTTCAGGCAATCACATACGACAACATTCATTATCGGCTCCGTAACATGTATAAAGATAAGGAATTGTAATTAAAATGTTTGTAAGAGACATGCCACTAGCCTGGGTAGTGCTCGGATTGATGTTAAAATTCTATCACTAACAATTCGCTTGTTTTACACTTCATTCCTTAATTTGTTGTTTATGTTTTAACACCTTCGTCTTGACATTCGTGTTATTGTAAGCTAACCAGTAAAAAATATCAAGCATGTAAGAAGATTGACGATTTCTGCATGATTAATTTAAATGATATTTTGCCTTGAAAGTTTATTAATTAAATTTGACTGTATATTTCATTGTTTTATCGACTCCTCACCTGGTGAGATAATTATTTTGCCGCTGTTCGTGTCGGATATGTGTATATACCTGCCATAATTCACGAATAATTTGAAATCTAATATTTCTAAAAAATGTTTCATATGGAAATGTATTTTATGCATGTGAATGTCATCGTCAAAAGTTTGATTTTGAGTACATTGTGTTATTCGTATTTTCAGTAGCACTTGTAAGAGAGGAAAATGACCTTTACTTTTTTGGAAAATATTTATAAAAAATATCAAACGTGAAAAAGTCAGTCATATACTAGAAGGGTATGTAAACATATGAATATTTGTCCTGTTTTAGAAATCGTATTTCTTAAAGCATATTTTGTTTGATACAGCATTAAATATTAGTTTTCGTTTCAAACAAGTAGTGGAAGAGAGTATTCAGAAAATAGTTCATGTTTAAGGACATAAAGGATAGCGACTTTGGGAACTTAGAAGCTTTAGTATTTTCAACATTGTACTGAAGGAGAAACTTGTAAACGTTCTAGAACATTAGTGTCATTTTACAAGAAGCTTGGGGAGGGGTAAAGAAAGCTGACTTTGTGTGGGCATCTCATATCAGCTGGGGTATAATTTACTTTAAGCTGGCATGTGTTTTTAGTAGAGTAGTTAAATATTTAATGTTTTACTGCAAATAAACTTTCAAAAAATCTATAATATTTACATCCACTTTAACTAACATTTTTTTTCAGTCCAGTTAACAGAGTGAAACGTAATGATGAAATAATAATACGAGTACTTATAAATGTTTTCTTACTCCAATCTTTCAGTCAATAATGTTTTAAATTGTTAATTTTTTACACGCCCATAATTTTTCGTGTTATAAAAGTTTACATAATGTTTAACTGCTTGTTTTAATTTGTGTAAATAATGTATTCACTGCTTATCAGTTTATAAATACGATTTTACTTTTATTGAATTAAATATTTGTTTATTATTTATTTTACATATACATGTGTTAATAATTGTACTCATGTGCTTATCAAAAATCACCGCTTAGTTACATATACAGTTTTATTTTCGCTAACATATATTTTGTATTCTTTAGTAGTTTGTATTAGTCTGAGATCGCTTGATTTTAGACTGTACTTAGTTGTTTTTGAGAATCACTGCTTGAACATATTTCGTATTCTAAATGCAGTAAAAGATGTCAGATTTTAATAATTTGAACATTAAAAACAACAAATTTAAGAATTGAAAAGAATCGTTGAACATATTTTATTAAAATCGTACTATATAGTTAATATTCTTGAACACTGATGTTCATACGAGCATGCCTCCCTTGTTTATATTATTTACCATGGTGCTGAAAAATGGCGGTAAACTACTCATGCTGTGGCCACTTGCAACTTCGTCATCATCCGAATTTGAATCATTGTAACTGTGGATGATTGTCACGTTGTGTGCACTGACCGGCTTTCTTGTGAATGGATTCCACGTGGTGGATTGGCTGATCTGACTGATTATTGGGCGGATTGCAAACGGCCAGTCACCCCATGAACAAAGTTCCAGGCCTCCTAGCGTCGAAGACGATGATGAGGGACATCTGATCTATCGTCATGGAGACATCCTGAGAGATCGATGTACTCATCTTTTCGTAACGTCTCCATTTAAGTTTTAAACAATATTTTTTATTGTAAGATCTACATGCATATTTCTGTTTTTCTTATATTTTCTTAAGTGTAATAAAATAGTAATCACCCGTTCTTTCAACCAAAACTAAATTAGTGTTGAATATATTCTTTATGTTATTGCAAAGATGCTTTTATGTTGTCTTTATTGATTTATCAGTTTTACAAAGTTACAAGTGCCAGAATATTTTAATCAGATTTATTTCTGTTTAGTAAACACTATAAATACTGAATGATAATGACAGTTTACTTACGTGAGTTAACTTTCTTGGACTAGTGTTTGATACAAAGAATATGCAGCTACCACACATTCAAAATTAAATTTTTAATTAACCTACCACAACTCTTTTTTTAATGTCGAAATGTTCACTTCTTTAAACTAAAATAATTTGTATACGTGTAAATGTTAAGAAATACACATCATTTTTTTTTTTAAATTAATGTATTATATATATATATTTATTCTGCGTTCTAGTTGAAGTTACCATTGTTTTGAAAAAAAAATAGAGTAAGTTCACACATTATATGAGGGGCACAGTAATTGTATGCTATAAGAAACGTAGAAGAAAATATTTAAGCAGAAATAAACGTTTTCCTGAAACAGTTCGTTACTTCTTGGTGATGTAATCACATTCATTATGGTAAGAAAACTTTCATAAATCTAGTTATACCTACATGTTAATGTAAGTATGACAAATAAGTGAAGCATGGAAGTTAGACCCGCACATATTTTTAAAAGTAAGTCAACTCTTTCTATTTAAAGTGTGCGCATTCAAAAAGAAGTATGCCAACAGGTGCTTTTAGTAATCTGCGCATGGACTTTATGGGATCTTGTTTAGATAATTATAAGTTGTCAAACAGAGATTTATAACCATAATGAAATGATGTATTTTTGAAGGAACACAATAAGACAGATTAGTGTTCTGTCGAAACATGTAGTATGTTCCCCTAAAATAAATCACTTTATTATGGTTATAAATCCGTTTGCCAACTAAAATTATGTCATGTGCTTATTTGTTTAGAGAAATGATTAAGTGTGGGTACAACAAAACTTTGAAAGTTTAATTAATTTCCAATTGTTATGTGTTAAAAATTTTATGCAATAAAGATAAAACCTTTAGACCTTAAAAATTTGACAAGATAACAGAGAGAGAAGACAAACAGCAGCTTAATAAAAATGTATCTGATCTTTTGATGACGAGCAGACAGATAGCATGTATGATTTTGACTTGGTAGTTTTAGTTATATATATAAGTAATGTTAGCTATGTTTATTGGACAGCATTTCCATCTCTGGCAGAAGAAAAAAAAGTTAAATTCCATGCAAAAACAAACAAATACAAGAAAATTTTTTTCAATTATCCAATACCAAAAGTAAGATGATGCAGCGACTTAGGGCGGTTGATATTATTTATTACATGATCGCTTTCTTATAGAAGTCCAAGCTACTTCAGTCGACGACATACATATAATATTCTGTTGGGATCCTTTTCTAGGTTATGCTTAAGAGAGCAAGAAGTACTTAAATTTAACGCTTAGACTAAGCTAAAGACGAATAATACAGTAGAGCTACACGTGCACACGATGATCTCTCCAATGGCTTGGACCCTTTTGGTGTCTTTACATCACAGCTACCTGTACATGGCGTTTGGCTTGGACCCTTTGGGTGTTTTTACATCACAATTATCTGTACATGGCGTTTGGCTTGGACCCTTTGGGTGTTTTTACATCACAGCTATCTGTACATGGCGTTTGGCTTGTACCCTTTGGGTGTTTTTACATCACAACTATCTGTACATGGCGTTTGGCTTGGACCCTTTGGGTGTTTTTACAGCACAACTATCTGTACATGGCGTTTGGCTTGTACCCTTTGGGTGTTTTTACAGCACAACTATCTGTACATGGCGTTTGGCTTGGGCCCTTTGGGTGTTTTTACATCACAGCTATCTGTACAGGGCGTTTGGATATAGCGTCTTCTATCATTTGCAAGTTTATTTTTCATCAACTAGAAACTAGAACATAAATATTATCCAAATTCACCCGGAATTGTTAAGAAAGGTGAATAATTACACTCCCTAGCTTTATTGTATGTTAATTTTTATAATATTTATCAGTAGACTATTTGAGAACGAAATTTGTTTACTGTTACTAAATACAAGCCACTTTACTTTGTGGTGTAATAGTGTTTTACTTTCATCCAGAAATATTCCCGATTATCAGCTGTAAAAACGAAATATTCAGTGGTACCACGCATGCACAAATACACAACATTTCATATCGGACACTAGTCAACGAAAGTTTCCACCTCAACGTTTTATTTTATACGCCATGCTGTTGTTGTGTTAAAAACAAAATATTTCACAGAAATTCGTGCATATGAATTATAACAGGTCATCTATTTTTGTAGCTTTTTTTATGTCATTTAGAAATCATGAATTTATCTAATCTTTTGTAAGTTTACTTCAACCAATGTCATGTTTAAAAACTAATAAATTTGGATTTTTTAATATTTATTTGTTTCATGGAATGGACTTTAAATTATGTTTCCTATTGACAGAGGTAATGTTGTTTCTATGTATTGTCACAAGATTTGTTGAGATGTTTAAAACTGTTGAAGTTTATGGAAAGTGTGGTGTAAATTGTTGCCTATCATATTCAACATAAATTATATTATTTGTAAATGAACCCATCCATCTACACATTTTTTTTATGAGCAAGAAGTTATTTTTTCACTGTACCACAGTTACAGTGAAGACAGTGATATATTTTTAATGTTCTCGTTGATGGTGTTGATTGTCATTTTTTAGATAAAGTAATCAACACTTTGGGAGAAGGAACGTTCGGCAAAGTTGTCAAGGTTGTGGACAGTAGAAAGTAAGTATTTAGTCTTTTACATTGGATATAATTTGATTCGTGTGACGATAATCATGATAAAAAGCTGAGAATTGGAAGAGTTTTAATTAAGAACCATTTTATGGGTCAAAAGCTGAAGAAAGTTTCACAACAACAGTTTTGTCTACCTTTAGCTTATAAACGTTGTGCTATAGTTACAATGGTAGTGTCTTGGCATACCTATAGAATTTCTAAGGTGTTTGAATTTGTATCATTGTAAGTTTGCGTTACAACTTCCTCCTAAAAATGATAAAAAGGATGTTGGTTGACTACCTTACTTGAAGCCAGAATGCCATTATCATTAGTTTTGTATTTGTGAGTTCTAAACATGCATAGCTTTTGACACTATACGAGTATTCTCATAGATTACGTTTCATCAAAAGTTATTATATGTTGTTTCAACCAGCTTTCATCACTTGTCTCTTAACACCCATTATTAAAATAACAGTACTTTAAAATTATGTTTTCTTTATTCACATTGATTGGTTCGTTGAACATATCAAACTTGCTTGTAATTTACGTATTAAAACTGTTTGGATGTCTAGCAAATTTTATTACATAAAACCAAATAAAAAAGCAACAGAAAAAAAAACGATTATATTGGTTAAATATTAGAATCATAAAAAGTCCCGCAGTGGTACAGCGGTATGTCTGCAGACTTACACCATACAAACCGGGTTTCGATACCCGTGGTGGGTAGAGCACTGATAACCCATTGTGTAACTTTGTCCATAACTTCAAACAAACAAGAATAATAAAATGAGTAACATATAGAAAATGGAAGACTGCAGTTTCTGGTTGTGTATTAATACTTGATAACTTACTGTAGGTTTTAATTAATTAAGAAACTCGGGTGTCCCTGATGGCTCAGCGGTTAATCTGAACGCGTCAGACGCTAAAAACTGAGTTTCGATAACCACAGTGGGCGCAGCACAGATAGCCCGCTTTATGCTTAAGTAGAAAAATCCTTTAATTTGTGCGAAAATAATCAAGTGCTGCCTTCTTTGGGAAAAAAATGTTACTGATGTGTTCTTACTTTTTTGTTATTTAAAATTGTTTGTAATTTTGTATTTTATATTTTTTTAGGCAAAATAATTATAATTTTCTAAAGCTGGTAACATTCTCAAAATCACCAGAGAAATAAAAAAAATTAAATATTTTGAGCAACTTTCGCAATGAACTCCAGCAAGCGAGTTTTATGGCTCGGGCAAGACAACTTGATATCGGCCTATAACTTTGTAACTGATAAAATAGACTAATTATTTCTATATATTGGCCTAAGTCTAAGTTTCAGTATAGTACATCAATCCCAAATAATATTCTGTGAGTACGTGTCTCCAAACTTGTAATATTACAAACTGTGAAATAAACAATATACATGCCATGCTTTCACAAGAATGCCCCCCCCCCCCCGTAGCAAAGCGGTATGTCTGCGGACTTACAACACTAGAAACCAGGTTTCGATACTCATGGTGGGCAGAGCAATAGGAAAACTTCCGTATTGTTTCAATAGGCCTAATAAACGAAAAAAAATCTATTAACATAACAAAGGTGTCTCTGTGATTTGAAAGTACCCTTTCATTTCTGTATGATAATCAGATTATTTACACTATTTTATGTATAGTGCTGGTGTTTTCTTTAGCACGATTACAAAGTGTGGCATTTTATTAGTTCGCCGAATAAAAATTCTAGACTTTTAGGTAATCACTTCTTGCTGGTTCAACATCCATATGCAATCCTTTGGAAACGGTTGCATTAGACAAAAATAGCAACTTATGTTGTTTGGCATCGCTACTGGAAAATGGATCCCGTTTTTTTCTTCTACATCTTATTCCAGTATACATGGAACAATTCCAACAAACCAGGATAAACCACGTAAAAACTTTCGCTAGATATAACGTCCATTACTTCAAGTAAGTATTTTACTGTTCAGAAACATTGCCGATGTTAATTTCGAAGAATATGGCGATAACCAACCTGGCTTTACGTAGTTTATTAATACTCTTTTTTGTTTACCTGTGGTGAGAGACAGGATATTACGAAACAACCTACTGGTTTCGGGAGTATCGCCTCTTATCTCGTCTAATTACTAACGAATAAAGCAACGAAAATAGGGCTACTCAACACATTAATTATTAAACCATATTTAACTCACTTATTATTGTACTATATACGAGCATATTCTTGAAAGCGAATTTTAAATATAACTAAATTAACTAACAATTGTCTAGAAAAAAATAACATAAAAATAAAACTCCCAGATCGACACGTCACTCGGTGTCTTGCCAACACAAGTGACTGTTTTCGCCCAAATGTCTTCAGTGTCATGTGACACAAGGATTCTTATATACCCCCACAAGAGACAGAAATAACTGTTGTGTCCTACGTCTATCATTCATGGTTTGTTGTTAAGCTTACATCTATATATAGCAAAGTAACGTAAAAGTTACATTAACTGAAGTCGTTTTATTCTTGTGTAATAATCATATTATATGGACTCTAAACTATCAATATATAACTTACTAACTATCCTCAGACTTCTAAGGGTACATCTTCTATGATTTTCGTAAAGACATGTACTCAGTTTCGAAAAAAAGCCTGAAAACTTTTAAAAACTTTACCAAAAAACAAAAATTATTTTTACGGAAGAATGTCAACACGTACATACTCTCTCAGATAAAAGTATTAATGGTTCAACAACCAAACTATACCATATAAAGGTTAGGCTTATAAGGCGAATAATAAAATACCGTATTGCTCCTAATTAACGCCCCCCGGTATTTTTAGAAAGCTTACCTTGGGTGACAGCAGTAGTAATCCAACATATGTAGGCTTATAAGGCGAAGAATAAAATACCGTATTGCTCCTAATTAACGCCCCCCGGTATTTTTATAAAGCTTACCTTGGGTGACAGCAGTAGTAATCCAACATATGTAGGCTTATAAGGCGAAGAATAAAATACCGTATTGCTCCTAATTAACGCCCCCCGGTATTTTTATAAAGCTTACCTTGGGTGACAGCAGTAGTAATCCAACATATGATATACTTCTATTACCGTAATTTTGAGTTGAAAAAAAAAAAAGAGAATAAAAACAAACACATAAATACACTTATTATCATTGAAATCAATAAATCACAAGTGAAAAAATAGAATCAGGAATTGCACAAATACTCTAATTAGCCCCCTTTGCAGTTTGCAATGCCCCCGGGGCGTTAATTAGGGGTAATACGGTAGTTGTCACACGTATTCATCATATTAAATGTATTTTTAAACAGACCGTTCATTTATAAAACTAGTGTGTGGGATGGGGGATTGAATTAAGAATAAGCTTTGATAACATTTCTTAACGGTGAGGTGGAAAGTATCAAAAGTAAGTACACATATCATCAGTACCGTAAGATAAACATAGAAAGTTAACTGATGGGTAAAACAGTTTTAATTCTTAACGATTATATCTAGCCAAGTTCTATAGTATTAGCATGGCTTAATTGCATAAATCTTATCAGTCTAATATATTTCTCTAAAAACTGATTTGAACATGTAATAAAATGGAAAACCAGTCATGAAATACGTACAGAAATACGAACAGTTTAAAATAGAATCTGAAAGGACCCTGTACCCAAAATGTTTATTGTGATTTAAAATTAACGCTTAAAAGTGATAGTTATTAATAACGAATAAATGATGCGAATGTTCCCATACTTTCATGCAACTAGATTACATTTAAGACACAAGTTTGTAACCACGTAAATATACCTTTTTGCAACGCAACTAGCTATATATTTCAAATAAATGGAGGCAACAGAAAAGCTTTTATATTTTTCTCCAAAACATTCATTCACCATACAAACCTCGCGGTTGACGCAGTGGCCAGGAATATATAAACTATTTCTTTCCAATAGATGTACGAAATGGGAAAGCATTCAAACAACAACATAAACAAACATCCAGGTTTGTTTGTTTCACAAGTTTCGCATAAAGCTACACAAGCAGACTTTTTCGCATGACTGTCCCTAATTTTGAAGTGATAGATACAAAAAAGGCAGCTAGTCAACACAACCCACTGCCAACTCTTGAGCTGCTCTTTTCTGATCGAATATTAGGATTTCATCGCCACTGTTATAGCACTTACAGCCCCAAAGAACGGAGTGTTTTCGCGATAGTTTGATAGTGAAGTATATTCTAGGTTATTAAACAATTTCTGAACGTGACGGAACTGAAATAATAAGTTTTATTTTATACTTTTGGTAGTGAAATACACTCTAGGTTATTAATCAATTTCTGATTGTGACGGAACTGAATTAATAAATTTTATTTTATACTTTTGGTAGTGAAATACACTCTAGGTTATTAATCAATTTCTGATCATGACGGAACTGAATTAATAAGTTTTATTTTATACTTTTGGTAGTGAAATACACTCTAGGTTATTAAACAATTTCTGATCATGACGGAACTGAATTAATAAATTTTTATACTTTTGGAAGTGAAGTACACTCTAGGTTATTAATCAATTTCTGATCATGACGGAACTGAATTAATAATTTTTTATACTTTTGGAAGTGAAGTACACTCTAGGTTATTAATCAATTTCTGATCATGACGGAATTGAATTAATAAGTGTTTTTTTAACAAATTAAAATTCTATAGACCGAATATACCACCAGAAAAATTAAACAGTCTATCATTAATGTTACCACACATACTTAGCCATAAGAAGCAAACAGTAAAGGTTGGCCAATGAAAACAAGTAAGATCTATCTTCAGAAAAAGAAAAACTGTAATGCAAACATTGTGGGGGAATTTCATACATTTTAGTATGATATGTTTTTCATATGTGGAGAAAGTATGTGATATTGCTTTCAATACATTTATTTTCAATATTTGTATATGTGAGGGGGAAAGGAGTGTATTTCAACACATGAGCGCAGTATTGATCAAAGATGACATAATAATCACCATCTAGACATCAAAGGCTCGGCAATGTACATTGTTCATTTCTTTCACACCACACTTTACTATACTACAGTCGTCCGAGAACGGGCTTTGTTTGTTTGTTTTAAGGAAAAAAGCTACAAAAGGGGCTATCTGTGCTCTGCCCACCACGGGTATCGAAACGCGGTTTCTAGCGTTGTAAGTCCGCAGACATACCGCTGTGCCACTGGGGGGGGGGCGAGAACAGGCAGCAAAACTGTTACCAACCCGATTATCGAAACTCTATCTTTAGCGTTATAAGCCCCAAGACTTACCGCTGAGCCATCAGAGGGGCACAAAAAAATTAAAAAAGAACAATGTGATGTTTTATGCTATTTTTTTAGTTAAAGCTATAGAAATGAAAATACAGTTAAGATTAATAACTTAGGTTGAAGTTAGAAAAATAATTATAAGGGCACCGCAAATGACTTTGGAGGCAGTTTATACATTTTTAAAATCTTTCAGTGAGAAAGCAGTAGCTTTGAAGATTATAAAAAATGTAGAGAAGTACAGAGAGGCTGCAAAACTGGAAATCAACGTGCTTGAGAAATTAGCAGAAGCTGACCCTGAAAGTAGAAGGTTGGTTCTAACCAAGCCACATAGATACTCTAAGTACAATTAAGCTTGACTTTGTGATGTCATAAAATATAGCTATGTTGTTACACCTTTAGAATTTTTTTTTATATTTGTTCATCTGTTTCAAATTTGATAGGACTAAAGAGTTAATGTTTTGAAGCAATATTCTAATCACTGTTACTGGTGCTTTAAACAGTTTAGCATGCATTTTATATTATTTGTATTATAATATAGGGTATTTAGTACGTTATACGAAAACGATTTTGAATAGCAAGTCACGTGACCATCACAGCCAATGCAAATTCGCGGTAACTCAAAATGTATCACAACTAAATTTTGACATTGTTTGGCCTTGGTTAAGTACTGTGATATCACCGTAAACTGGTTCTTTTGGGAAGAGTATGCAACAACCTTTTCCGACGCAAAATATTTATAAACTAAGATAATAAAGATGTATTCCGATTGTGGATTTAGACATTCCAAGAGGTTTTTACGTTATGGCATTGGAAAACGAAATAATATAAAGAAATCCGCAACACGTCATACCCCAGCCGCTTTAAGCAAAGTGCAGCATCTTGTAGCAGGTGATAATCCACGATCAAAAAAGCAACAAAAGTCGTTAGCGTGTTGGAAGCAACAGGGTGCAACATAATCAAAAAGGACCTTTGTCTAGAAAAGGGACACAACTCACATGTACAGAAGCTGCTTTCATGATATACCGATTTAATCGTATGCATACCTAAAGTAGCTGGATAATGAAAGGATATTCAAGTTATTCCATACCAAGACATGCAGCATCTATGAACTTCTGTGAGATCGGACTACTAGAATTGGCGCTAAAGTATCGTTTTCTTCCTACACTAGATGGATGATTGAAAGGCCAATACAGAGGAGTGGAGTGCTTTGGACATGTCAGTTTTACCACAGAGCCTTTTACAATGAAAGTTATGCTTCAGATCTATTGTTAGGATACATGGTCGTCAGATATAGCAGAACCAGGTGTTGTGACTTGAACTTTAGCGACGTGGTGAGGCTTCAAAATCGTTTTAATATATAATTACTCAGCTCTGTATTACACAGAACAAACACAACTTAACAGTATAGAATTGTTGCCTCTATTTTTTTATAATTATATTTTAAAAATTTTGTTTTTGGAAAATTAGTTTCATCATTGTCATAAATTCACTTTTCATTTGAGTAATTTTGATTTTTACAAATGTTCTTTTTAATAAAGTTTTAGACTACAGTTTTATTTTTGTTGCCTACTAAATGTTTTTTCTTATTCCATAAACATAATTGTCTTTCAAGTAGTTTTAAGTGATTACAAATACTTACCTATTGATTTTGATGTCTTTTAAGGTGGCTTATGCTAAATCTAATGATCATTTTTAGTTCTCTCGTATTGTGTTTCATCGTTGAAGTTATATGTAATTTGTTTCATCTAATAATATATTGTTTTATTGTGTTATTCTAATTTTTCTATTTGTTTTTGATCTCTTTATTTTTATTTTTTCAACTTCTTGTAGGTTATATATTTTAAGATCAATAATCTGTTAATTTGCTTTTCTTGGCTTGTTTATATTTGTTTTGTATCCCAATATCAATGAGTTATCAGATATTATGTCCATCGTTTTCTTAGTGACTGTGCATCACAAATCTACTTATAGGTTATGGGTCATCATGCTGGATTGGTTTGACTACCATGGACACATGTGTATAACATTTGAAATGCTAGGACTTAGCGTGTTTGACTTTCAGGTAAATATTGCATGTACAATATTTCAGAATGTCTTAGTTTTCAGCTTATTTTATTCTTGAAAAATATATATTCCCCCTAAGTAAAGCAAGTCATTCAAATTAATAAGAAAAATAATAGTTTCAGATATTTTAAATTTTGTATCTTTAAAGAGATTAAACGAATAAGCATTTTATTAGCAATTGTCCAGATTAAGGACTTCGGAACCCAGGGCACATTTTGTAGAGGGGACCCTCAGAACTGAGCTTCATAAATAAGTCAAATACAATTATACACTCTTTATTAACTCAGTTCGACCAATACACAAACACATGTGATGAGTAGATAATATACAAAATACTAGTTCTAATATTTATAATAAATACAAAGCAATGACAACGAATTTTTTTTTCTTAAATGGCAGAACAAATAATTATGAAAGAACAAGATGTAAGAACATTTAATGAAAATTATAAAATAATAGGTTTATATTAAAGGATTAAAAATGCTGTTGTCATAGTGACACAGTTGTAAACATATTGTTTTCAATGAGACGTCTAGTTTTTGATTACTTTTTATTAGCCACACCATAGTGGCTCATAAAATGGTTCTGAGTTTTTTCCAAGTACAAATTTTTAACTCATAGCTCCGTCATATTTTGACCAATTTGTGATCTAATTACAGTTTTAGATTAAGGAGGTCAAACACTTTCGATTGATGCATTTGAGCACGTCCAAATTCTTAAGTTATTCCAATCCTGCCCAAAAGAATTTCAATTTGAGGGTAGGTTGGTAGAAATCCTGATGAGTATGTTTGTTTGTTTGTTTTGAATTTCACGCAAAGCTACACGAGGGCTATTTGCGCTAGCTGTCCATAAATTAGCAGTGAAAGTTTAGAGGTAAGGCAGCTAGTCATCACCACCCAACGCCAACTCTTGGGCTACTCTTTTACCAACGAATACCGGGACTGACCGTCACATTATAACCCCCACGGCTGAAAGGGCGAGCATGTTTGGTGGGACGGGGGATTTAAACCCTCAGATTGCAAGTCAAGCGCCCTAACCACATCGCCATGCCGGGCCCCTGATGTGTAATAAAATGAAATCATGTATACGCGCGCCTCACGCTTGATAATTCTGGCGCACAAATATATAGCTAATAAAAAGGATAAAACAAAAGGTCTCATAAATTAATTTACTATATTCCTGGCCCCCCAATGACACAGCGGCATGTCTGCGGACTTACAACGCTAGAATCCGGGTTTCGATACTCGTGGTGAGCAGGGCACAGATAGCCCATTGTGTAGCTTTGTACTTAATTATAAACAAACAAACCGTATTCCTGCCTAAAAGAATTTCAAGTGCCGCAGCTATTGAGGATTCTCTTGTGTTTTTCATTTGTCGGGGTCTCTTCGATCCGGGGGTTCGGCGCAATCGCCCCTAAAATCAGTTATCGAATGTTTATTTGAGTTTATTTAGTGTGCTGGAATTACATATTTATTCTTAGGAAATACTTACATTTTTTAACTCATTTTCGTTTTTGGCAAATAAAAAGATCTGGTTCCATCTTATGCTTATTCAAATTTTAAAAAGTTATTTTGCGATTGTTAATTTAAAGACAATAGTTATGAATTACAACCCTGAATTTTTTCATGTTATTTATGACTGTTGTATTAGGTTTACAATTATAATATAACATTAATGTTTTGGTTTATTTTGATACCAATCTCTTTTTGTGTGTATGTGTGCTTGTACTCTACACCTAAAAAGAAGGGCTAACATTAAATAGGTCTGGAAAATTACACCTTAGTGACATACTAAATACCGATATGTCATTAGTTATGTAACATTTTACGTTGTTATATTGTAAGAATGCATCACTAGTTCGGATGTTTTTCACATATTACCCGCCCTCATTCATTTTTAAATTTTATAATTTTTTTTAGGCGACTACTTAATACCGGTTATTGTGTCCACATAATTCTGTGACAATGTTATAAGCTAGTGGGAGGTGAAGGTTTTTGACAGAAGGGTAGACTCTTAAAGATGTTTAATTCTAAAAAAACCCTAAAAACACAGATGCAAATGGCTTTGTAATTTTTTTTATCCAGGGTTATAATTATGAATACTATCAGATATCTATACTTTATGCTAGACAGCTTTAACAAGGTCGGGGGAGGCTTTTACGTTATGTAATTATTGCTATCTGCACAATATACCTGCTACAGATCGTTATTCATCTATTTGTAGCCTCAGCATAGAGTGCAAAGCAGCAAATAGATTAAATTCAAACGTTAAATTGTTAAGAACAGATCTAATAAGTCAGGCTTTAAGGTGATAAGATTTGTTTCAATCCCGCAATTGACTACTAAATTAATTTGGACTTTAAGAAATTGCGTCAATGGTATTTAGGTGTCTTTATAGTTCACAGATGATTCAACTGATGGACTTGTAGTTGGAAAACCACAGGGGATTAACATGATTTAACAATATTCAGTATGACGGTTTTGATTGTGGCTCAGTTATACTCGGTGTGCTTTGAAGGAGAGGACGAATTACTTGACAACATACAATGTGGTATTCGACCTATTCCATAACTTTTAGTTAGGCCAGTTGAATCAAACTTTCCTCTGATGCAAGGCAGTGACTGATGTCATGCTGTCAAGATTGAGATATGATTTGTATGAAGATGAAACCCTAGAGTTTATATATTGGTTATTAATCAGTTAAAATCTTGGACCTCCTGTGAAGTTATATACATCAAATCCTTAACCCACCACATAATATTGAGAGCTTGGCATTGTACTAACTGAGGAGTGGAACAGGATCCACCATAATGTTGCCTACTAACTGATCAAAAGTATTTCCCGTGGCTGTTGTGACTATAACAATGTGATGGAAAGACCCTTACTTATTGCAGAGTGTCCATTAATGTTAAAGGTAACTGCTCCATACAAGCAGATTCGGCTGTATCACTTTGGATTTGAAGTACATCGTTAACTGTATTAATCAAACAAGTGGGTCTCCCAGAATAGAATTTCTGCTCTGTTGTTTATTTGGTTAAAGATCAGTTTTATTATAAGGATTTTTCCCTTTGAATTTTTAGGGGTAGTATATTTATAATCCGTTACTCTTTTTCGTAGAAGTTCTTTACAGGCATTTAATTTTATTCATTTCAGTAGATAAAACAATTAAAATTATGTCATTTTTTGCTTTAAAATATAATGTATCAAACAACAATGTTTCTTCCAGAGTAAGATAAAAATTACAAATTTATAAAATCACAGCATAAATTATACAAATTGTAGAAACTAGACTACAGTAACTGACAAAATCTTTTGGTAACCAAATATTTTAAATGTAAAAATATTCAGAAGGAAAACGCTAAGTTGTCAATATCAAAACACACAGTATAACAACAAATTAGAACAAAAATAAGAAGAAGCAATCTAATACATAAGATTACAAGGAATAGTTATTAACAATATTAAACAATCTCAAAATTAGCTCTAATAGTAGCCAAGCGAATATTTGCAGTAAATTTATTGCCTTAAATAATCCACAAATATAACTTCCGTATCATTTAGTCTAACTGCTCTTGCAAATGTTGCTTATTTTAAAAAACAGGCTTCACTTTTATTTCTTTACAAGACCACAATATGAAATATCACATGACTAATAAATCAACATTGGTTTTATATAACCACACATTAATTAAGTATCGATACATCACTAATAGGAGAACTTTCTGTCAGCTTCTTAATAAAAAATGACTCATTTAATATTTGATATACATTAGGAGGCAGGTGAGCTAGTGTTTTTAATGCAACTAAACAAATAGTTGAACTAAACGTCAGAAGGAAATTACATAAATAATAAACAATACCTTAACTACAAATGTAATATAAATTAATAACTCATAATATTTTATAACTGCAAAAACAGTAATCTAAATACAACTTTCATTATGTTATTAGTATTAAATAATAGCTTGTTTCATTAATATATATATAAAAAACTGAGTACATCGGGAAACTCTTTAAATGGCAAACTGAGCCCTATATGTTTTGTTTTGTACATTGAATTTTTGGAAGAGGAAAACTTCACAAAATAAAAGTAGTTTTATATGAGTATTAAGAAGATATAAAATGTTCCAGATATAAAGTAAAAAGAGGGAAAGCAGACCAGGGAAGGAGAGTTCAATGCTTTGTGGGATGGAGAATATATAAAAATAAGATTAAGAAGTTAGCATACAGGATCACATGTAAAAGTTGTAATGGTTTTCAAACGAGACTCAAAGCTAGAGCGCTTTCGAAAGGTTCGCTATTCTTCTTCAGAAGAATAAAAGGTCCTGAAGAAGAATAGTTAACTATTCGAAAGCGTTAGAGTTTTGGGTCTTGTTTGAAAAACCTATAAAAATCAGTTGTTGTTTTTGTCTGAATTCATACAGAATTGTTTTCTATGCTTTTACAGAAAGAGAACAACTACCAACCTTATCCAATGGAACAAGTCCAACATATCAGTTACCAAATGTGCTATGCTGTCAAATGTAAGAATTTAGTGATTTCCAGGTTAATATTTTCTCCTGTTTATTATAAGCGAATAAATAAATGAATGCATTTAGCCTTATTTTCTTTTGTTTTGTAATACATTCAATTTATTTCACGAATTTAAAAAATCAGGTTACAGTGTTTTTAATTCAAATGTGGTTGTTTCTATCCGCATTTCTTTTCTTATTTTTCTTTGTCAAGTCCTCTTTAGTAGAATGTTTTCTTAAGGTATTTTATACGATTTAATTGCAAATGTTCATTAAATTATGCCATATTTATCTCCTAACACAAACCTTTAAATGTTGAATTAAATAATCAATTGTTTTGTTTATATAATTTTATATGAATTATTTACAGTCTTGCACGACAACAGACTCACTCATACAGATTTGAAGCCAGAAAACATTTTATTTCTAAATTCAGACTATGATGTCAGCTACCATACGAAAAAAGTATGTTTTGTTTTTGCTTTTCAGGTTATTAAGTCCAACTATTATAGTATGAGATCATTCATTGTGGAGCATGTTGTATAGCTTAAGTGCACGTTTGTGTGTATATATATATATATATATATAAATTGTTCTAGTACTATAGATTACCTTAACTGTAAATTGGCGATCATATTAGCACTATATAACAATAATGAAATTATTACAAATAAAAGTATAAAATTCTACAATGAGACCTAAAAAAATTGTCCATTACCATTAAGTCATAATGAAAAATGCCGGTGATCATAGCTCCCAAAGCTCTGGAGATATTCCATCTATTAGATATGATTCAAACTCAGATGTTGAACTAGTTAGCAGCCATATAGGTTCAATTAGTGGTTAGGAGTTGAGTGCTTAAATCCACAACGTCTCAACTCCTACTACCTTTCGCTCTCTGCAGCCAGTTGTGGGATAGTAGTCACCTCTAGTCTTTAGACATATAAAAATAGCCTTGTAGTAGAAATAAAGCATCTTATATTTCTATAAATTTTAAGACTCTACTATATAAAAGCCTGTCAAGAATGTAGTTTTTATACCAAGGATTTATTTATCATCGAGTGAAATTAATTTGCCGTTTGTTATGAAGGGAAGTTTCTGAACGATGATCAAGTATTTATAAGAAATGTGGTTTTAAGAGAACTATTGCAAATGATGTGATTAGAAAATAACTGTGATCAATGAATGCTGGGAATAGACACTCTTTAGGTAAAGTAGATATTACTCATGATAGACTTTGGTTTCCCGAAGCTAGAAGGCCCTTTATTTTTCTTATGTCTGTTTAAGAGCAACAAACTTACAAATTTGGTTGACTTTGATTTCTTGTTATTTTAGACGGGCTTTAATACTAGTTTTAGATATAACAGTTGTGGTAATTCTGTTAACCTTTGTAAGTTCTATACATATCTCAGTTCCATTTTTCTTTCTTTCTGTACAATTTATCTTTTGATCAGTAATAGTATATTGTGATATTTGCTAATTTCTATATATTACATATTCATAATACAAGTTATTGCAGATCTCGGATGATGAAATTAGTAAATCCGAAAACATTTCAACATTAAATATATTTTCATGATTTACCATGGTGTTTCTTTTGTTACTTATCAGACAATACGTGCAATGTGTAATGAATGCATTAAATATTTCAGAAGCACTTTTTATACATGTTTTAATTAATCAGCAGTTTTTTTATATTAATGTCTTAGTGTTACGTTATGTCATTGGTTTATGACAGAAACGAGAGATACGTCGAGTACGAGACACCCGCATCAAACTGATTGATTTTGGGTCAGCTACATTCGATCACGAGCATCATAGCACCGTGGTTTCAACCAGGCATTATCGTGCCCCAGAAGTAATCCTTGGTAACTTTTAACCTTTAACTTTGCTGTTTAGCAAGAAAATTTTTCAATGCCATGGATACATACACGTTCCCCTCTAGAACACTGCCACATGAATTTTTGAACTTTGTACCATAAAGAAAGGACATCCCCTCCTTCAAATGTCCCATAGTTTACCAGTTTTGGATAAATAGTGAAATATTAAGATGTGTATTTTGTGTCAGTTATGTATCTAAAAATAAAACAAAGAAATCTGTTTACCTATAAACGTGGCACTAAGAGATATATTTACCTATAAAAGTGCCAGGAGGAGCTTCGTTTATCTATAATCATGGCAGTGAAAGAGATAAGAACACGAACTTAATCTTTAGAGCAAATCTTAGTCGTTCTCATTTATACACGTATGTCTTTGTTTATTTTAGAACTCCTTAAGCATCTAAGTATCTAAGACCTGACTGAACAAAGTTACTCGAAAATTGGTGTTAACATGTAAGGGGTCATTGAGAATAATAATCAAAATTCAGCCTTTGGTGGTTTTAAATTTGAACTTCCCATAAAGGGAGTCAAAGGGGTTTTATATGGCTCTTTAGACTGTATCTACAGAGTTACTTGAAAATTGGCATGAGTACAAGGGATTATTGAAAATAGTATATACATTATTTTGGACACTTTGAAAGGTTTATTAATGTCTTATTGTGATGTTGTTTCGTAAAATACGGGAGTCAAAGGGGTTTTATGTGGCTCTTAAGACTGTATGTACAGAGTTACTTGAAAATTGGCATGAATACAAGATATTATTCAAAAATAGTATATAAGGTACACTAACGATTTTCCGGCACCCTTGGATCCAGAGCCTTGCCGGATTATCCGTTTTGCCGGACCAACAGAAGTCACGTAATAATAATTCAACAATACACCTCTGACCCACTAACTATACCCCTCCCGTGTCTCTAAAGCACCATGGACTGCTAGAAACTTAAATAAAATAAATATTGAATGTGAATTAATTATTAATGATATACATTAGTACAGGTATAAATGATACAGGTTTATTAGTACAGTATAAATGAAAAAGGTTTATTAATTACTGTACTTACAAAGAATGTTGTAGTAGTATCGCTTCCAAAGTGTTAAATTTTAGAATTTTTCTGTTATTATTATGGTTATTTTAAAGTACGTTACATTTTGAATTTTCATACACTATTATCAACATTCTGTGTTGTAAAAAATCGAAGAAAAAATCTAAACTAAATATTTGTATCTTGTTAAACTATATATTCTTGGCAACATTCATGAAAAAATTCAAACAATTTGATTCTATAGTTTGATACTTATAAGAAACGTTTCACGAGAGTGACGTACCTACTTCAAACGTAAGTAGCCCGTCCCGAAAGAGCGCGCGACACACGCAATGCCATCTGTGGCCGCCCTGTAAAGTAGTCTGGCGATCCCGGGAATTTCAAGTGCGCTCTCGTAATTTTGTCCGGATTAAAGGAGGTGCCGGACCATCAGTTGCCGGAAAATCGGTGGTGTACTGTACATTATTTCGGAAACCTTAATACGTTTATTAATGTCTCATTCTGATGGTGTTTCGTAAAATATTTATCAAAATAAAAAGTTCAGTGGGAATATTAATGGCACAGCAAAAAATTGTGGTCAAAATCTGAAACATAAAAAGGTTTATAAAATTTTAAGAAGAAAAATATATGCAGTTCCCCCAAGCGAGTGTCTCTCAATTGAGCCCAATTTAAGTTGTTTGGCCATAATGTTCACCAAGTTTTTCTCTCAAGTTCAGTATGTTTAATGAACGAGTATCTTATAAACTGAAACATTTCTGTTATACAGGGAAAAATAGTAATAATTCTAAAACAGAACAAAACAGATGTTCTTTAAATTTGTTTGCCAAAAGTGTGTTACATCTTGAAATACTTTTAATTACGTATTTTATTCAGAATTAGGTTGGGCTCAGCCTTGTGATGTCTGGAGCATGGGCTGTATCCTGTTTGAACTCTATTTGGGAATTACCCTGTTTCAGGTAGATTGTTGTCATAAATTTACTCCATCTTTACCCTTGTTAATACTCAATGACCTGCCTGGTTTTATTATTAGTTGAAAGTAGAGAATTTGTTCTAGAAACTTTATGTACAGGATGATGCAAAACACATACACCACCATGTTATTTCTAAGCTCCACCTTTACAATATGCCTACCCTGTAGTAAAAACCTATTAAAACCCGTTTTTATTTCCTTTATTTCTGCTTTAAAAACAATAACTTTCACCATAAACCTATATTTTTATCAAAAAATAAAAAATTAAAATTGCCACAAATTTTGCTATACTGTAGTCATAATATTACCATAACTAACCAATATAACGTGGAAATATAACGATTTTGCAGCATTTTTCCATGATGTCAGTGGTGCATCTTGTAACATTAAGCTAACTAAAGTATATACTTACAAGGAAATACTAGTAGTTCCAAACTTGTACATTTGTATTTAGATTCAGTAAATTAGATTTGAAATGTTTGTTGAGTCATCAATATATTTATGTTGAATCATAACTTAAAATCAAATCAAATTCCTAGACTCATGACAACCAAGAACATCTAGCAATGATGGAGAGAATACTTGGACCACTCCCATATCGCATGTGCCGGAAAACAAAGTAAATATATATTCTATCACTAGATGGCATTGTAGAAATATGTTTAATCGCTAAAGGTAATCTAATAAAGTTTTCTATAACTTCATCTGTAGCTAACAAAAATTCCTAATTGATTTGAAAAATAACGTGCTTGGATCTATTGCGCAAATAAGTATTACAGCTGCAGAATTTCTAGTCATAAGAGTAATTCTAAAGGTGTGAACTTTAAATATATTTATAGACTTGATAATAAGTACTTTAAAAATCACTATATAGTAGCAAAAATATTTGATAATTTTCAATTACACTGAATTTTTTTCATAGGAAAATGATGTATATGTGTAAAAAGGAAATACTGATAGATTGAATTTATATTTTTTATCCAAAACACAGATACTGTATACTGTGTTAAGGTGTGAAAATTGTCCAGCCACCCATACTGGATGGGTAAAAATTGAATGGGGATGAATAAATTTGAAAAGTTAATTTGACTCCGGGTACAATCAACCTTTTAAAAGCATTGTGTAGGGGAGGGGATAAATTTCAAAAGATATAAACAACTTGTCAATCATTCATAAGGGAAGTTTGACATTTATTCAAGAGGTAGTGTACTGAAACAACATTTGAAGGTTGAATACAGTGATTTTAAAAATATTTTTAAGTCAGAAGAACCTAGGAATTTTGTATAATTTCTCCTGACTTTTTTTTTATTGCTGATAGTAGATTTTTGTTACATTATTTCCTTTGAAAAGCTACAGAAATGTTTCTCTACTCCAAGAAGTCAGGTAATAATACTTTGCAGCTGTAAGCATAATGTCCTATAGTACATTGCAAGATGATATCAATTAGTAAGTCATTATTAATTGTATGAAACTTATATTGTTCTTATTTGGTTTTTGAGTGCTTTTTTTTTTAGTAAAAAATGTACAAAATAAAGATCAGGAAGAGAAATATGCTAATAATTATAAAACAAGTTAAAAATAGTTAGATATATAAAATATAACTTTTTGAGCAATAATAAATGAATTGATGGAAATGAGGTTTTGATTTTTTTATTTACAGGTAATAATATAACTAATTTATAATTTATTCGTTTTATACAAATTCAACACTAAATCGATTTGTAAAAATTGCTTTGTATCCATTGACAGTAGTGGGACAAGAACTTAGAACATATTTTTCTTAGCCTGTCCTAACATTTCAGATAACCTAGACATACAGTTATGTTCTGATGAAAATCATTTGTGATGTATAAAATAAAGTACTGTAAGGCTTTTAGATCTAAACTCTGTTAGGAAACATCTTCTATCACAACTGAGAATGGATGTGATGTAAATGTGTATTGCAGTTAACTAATTTATGATGAATTAACACATAGGGAAATAATTTTCGTATTTCAGTGATCCTGTAAAAAATAGCGAATTTTGTAAACTTGTTTATAAAACTAATCATTGAAACTTTTTTTAGAACCAAGTACTTCTACCATGGAAGACTTGATTGGGACGACAAAAGTGCAGCTGGTAGATATGTCCGAGAAAACTGCAAACCTCTGAAGGTGTGATTTTTTTTGTTTTAGATAACTTAAAAGTTTAGAACAAAAATTATACACATTGCTTATTAATCAAATACGAAGTTATATTTTTACTTAAAATGTGAGGACTGCCTAAGCAGGAGTGATGACTGATAATTTTTCATGCATTACAATAATATAACTAGCATTTAATAAGATGATGTTTTTGGCTATTTCACTTATTGAAGTTATTTTATGATGTTCTGGAAGCATATTTTATAATATTCTTCACTTCACAGTGGTGTATCGGTTAGTATTTTTGTGGTGTTTTTAACAAATCCCTTATTAATCAGTAGTGTGGGTACGTTTATAGTGTCCAATATTTTCATGCCTTTAGTATGCTTATTTTCTTAACTTTTTGCAACTGGAAATGAAAATACATTTGAAAGAACTTAGAAATTATGTCATTTTGTAATACATGAAAACCTTTCTAAACTTGAGAAATAAGAGTATACGTTTACAGTTTCCTCCAAGTGCATAAGTTTAATATGCGTTTATTTGTTTATAACTGTATAAAAATTACATCTATTCTGGCAAAAGAATATAAACTTTGTTAACAAAATAATTGGAAAGTACATAAGACTCAAAATATGAATAATGCTGGGAAACATTAGTTACGTGTTTACAACCTTGTAAGATAACTGTATGAGAGTAAATGAACAACAACCAAAGTTTTCACAATTTTTGGAAAGGACGTTTTCTCTACTGAATTTTTAATATCACTAACTATAGTGTATGATGCAAAGCTTTTAACCTTAGCATCAGGTTAAAGACATAGTTTCATATGGCACACTTACTGATCCACACAAGGAAGAATCAAGTTTTTTATCTATGGTACTAGTTATTACCTGTGAGATAAATGCGAAATTCTGAATTTTAATGTTCGAATGATTCTTTCAGCTTTATCTTTTAATAAACCAAATGAGTTGACTGGCATAGCATTTCCAACTGATAGCTATAATATTAGATCTAAATTATTGGATTCTTATTTTTGTATTCATTTCTAGTGTTTTTAAAAAATTTGGGGGGGGAAACAAAAAAAAAAAGAAAAAAAAAGTTGGAACAAAATGCATAGATCA
>NW_013666121.1:490470-492767 GCF_000517525.1 Limulus polyphemus
CATAGATCACCAGTTCAGTAATAAGAACTTCAAAGATTTGAAAGAGAAAATGCTTCTGTTTTTATAAGTGATTGTTTATTAAAATTTAGAATATCTGAGCAGACACTTTTTAGTTGGTAATAACCTCAGAAATATACATACTATATTTTCTTCAACATACACTTACCATTGTAAACTCCGTATTCTGTAAAGTTCTCTAATTTTTTTTACTCACTCAGCGATACATCCCGATGATAGATGAAGATCATAGAAACTTGTTTGACATTGTCTTCAGGATGTTAGACTATGAACCATCTCAAAGAATCACTTTAGCAGAAGCTCTTGACCATCCATTTTTTGCCAAGTTACCAGCAGAGCTGCTTTTACATAAACAAGATCAAAGGTCTAGCAGTCTATCAATGGAGGTAAAAAGTGGATTACGAGAGCGTTCTCACAGCCTTAGTAGATGAAGTGATGACATGTTCAACAAAACCCAAAAGTTGTCAGTAATTTGTTTTTTTTAGTATAATAAGACAGCCAATTTTGGTGTTTCAATTAGATGATCTATTTTATTCAGAAAAAAAGGGTTTTGAAGCTGTTTTGGCACTTCCCATGTTTATTTTACATCTTTATCATAAATAATGTGTGACTTAGTTAATTTTCAAAGTTTAAAAAGCATGGATGTTAGTTCCATCATTGCATCATTCTTAAACCCACAACCCCCAAAACATTTCCATTTCATAACAAATTGACAGAGAATCATGTCAGGTTGGTCTGCATGCATCATGTACAGTGTTTATAAGAGTGTACAAAGCTATTTTTTAGATATAGGTGTTTATATATAGATACATAGTAATATTATGTAACATACTAACTTGCTTATGGTTTTGTTTTCTATTCTACTAAAATAAAACATGCTGTTACTTAGTAGTGACTCCTGTGTAGTGATTTTACATCTTCTTAAGCATTCGTTGTATATTTCTCAAGAACTTCAGGTTTCCCTGAAAGGCAAAATAAATATCGACATGGTGTTTTTAAATTTTGAGCTTTATAGTTTAGGCAGCTGTAAAGCTATTGAACAGTGTTTTAAAACCTCAGGTATTTAGTGATGGAGCAACAATTTCTTCAAGCAGTATATTCAGCATGTCAATCAAGAGCGCATCTTTGAGAGGCCAATATTAATACAGAGAAAGTTAAAGCCATTTTACGTGTTTTTGTGTACCTTGAATACTTGATGTTATAACTTATGCTTTCCACAAAAACGTACTGCATGCTCATTAGGTACAGCAGCAGTCAACATTTTCATCACAGATAAAACATTTACATCTTCTTTTATAACTTATGATGTTGCAGGCAATTTGGAATTTCCTTGCACTTAAATTTTCGCATGTAAGGTGGACTTTCATGACGCTTAAAATTTTCATTTTCTGAGTAAACTATGTCATATTTTTAAAATTAATCAGATCAAATGAGCATTCTGTATCTTGTTTTTTTTAGTACTTTACTCTTTTCGAATTTCTGTCTACTTAAATAGTGAGTTCAATGGTAGTAACTGAATATTTCAAAAAATACAGAATTAAATGTATAAAATGAAATCTTAAAATTTATATTGGTCTTGAATAATGCGTGAAGAAGTCGGAGTTAATGATGAAACCAAAACATGAAGAGCAACGTCGTTCTTAAAAGGATAAAACTATATTAATAGCTCTGCAACTTTTTTATTAAGGTAAGTTGTATTCACAGTTCCTTATCAATCATTTTCTTCACATCACATTACAAGTACAATCTTATGTTGCGTCGCTCTATGTACAAAGCTTAATCTAATCGGAAGGTAATATTAAAAACTTTAACAGAAGAAACTACACTGTTGTAAAAACAGTTTATAAAAACAAACTATTTGTTAAGGTTTCGTAAGGTTTTACTGTATCACTATTTGTTGCACCACCTGAGTTTCAAACATTAGGTAGTCCGGATAAAACTAGTGGTTAAAATATTTCCTGATTTAAAAACCCACAGGAACTAGGTATCTGCAGATCTGTATCTAGTGAAAGTTCGGCCAACTATACTTTCAGGAACTAGGTATCTGCAGAGCTGTATATAGTGAGAGCTCAGCCAACTATACATATCTATACTTTCAGGAACTACGTATCTGCAGAGCTGTATATAGTGAGAGCTCAGCCAACTATACATATCTATACTTTCAGGAACTAGGTATCTGCAGAGCTGTATATAGTGAGAGTTCGGCCAACTATACATATCTATACTTTCAGGAACTAGGTATCTGCAGAGCTGTATCTAGTGAGAGTTCGGCCAACTAT
>NW_013666121.1:493767-530234 GCF_000517525.1 Limulus polyphemus
ATATAGTGAAAGTTCGGCCAACTATACATATCTATACTTTCAGGAACTAGGTATCTGCAGAGCTGTATATAGTGAGAGTTCGGCCAACTATACATATCTATACTTTCAGGAACTAGGTATCTGTAGAGCTGTATCTAGTGAGAGTTCGGCCAACTATACATATCTATACTTTCAGGAACTAGGTATCTGCATAGCTGTATCTAATGAGAGCTCAGCCAACTATACATATCTATACTTTCAGGAACTAGGTATCTGCATAGCTGTATCTAGTGAGAGTTCGGCCAACTATACATATCTATATTTTCAGCAACTAGGTATCTGCAGAGCTGTATTTCGATATATAGTGCGCCTCATGAACTGACAGATAATGTACCATGTTGTTCAGGTAATAAACTAAAAACAGCGTGTATATATGAATACTACACCGTTGTTTATTTACTTTTCAAAGAGTTTCGTACGTTCTCAGTTCGTATATATGCCCAACTGGATAACTTCATTTATTGTATTCGGCTATAATTATTAAACTTTGTAAAAATATTTTCTCATTATATATGTCATTTGTCAGGCTTCCAATGCTGGCGCCTCCCAACGCTAGAAACCGGGTTTCGATACCCGTAGTGGGCAGAACACAGATAGTTCATTGTGTAGTGTTGTGCTTAACTTCAAACAAATAAACCAAATGCTGACATAATTTACACCAAACAAAATCATGTAAAGTATTCTTTGGATAAATGTATGATTTTGCATATCCTGGCCCTTCCAAAGCCCAGGATACTTGATTTGGATTCATTTTAAGATACGTTTCTAACGTTCCTATACAAGTAACTTTACATGCCCAGTGTTAATTTAATGACAAAGGTCAAAGGATAAATCTGTATGTTATGATTAACTCAGTTTTGTTTATTTTGTTTTTCTTAAGCTTAAATGTACACAATAATGCCCCCCAGTGGCACAGCGGTATGTCTGCGGACTTACAACGCTAGAATCCAGGTTTCAATACCCGTGGTGAGCAGAGCACAGATAGCCCATTGTGTAGCTTTGTGCTTAATTACAAACAAACAAACAAACTACACAATAGACTATCTGTGCTCTGTCCACCACGTGTATCGAAACCTGAATTTTAGCGTATTAAGCCTACAGACTTACCGCTGAGCAACTGGGGAGTGTACAGCTAATTTGCATTAGTGTTTAAGTTACATAATGAAAATAAATTATACACTACCAGTACGTAATATTAACGTACACCGATATCCACTAGAAAACAATCCTTCCCCCCAGTGGTACAGCGGCATGTCTGCGGACACCGAGTTTCGACACCTGTGATGGGTAGAGCACAAATAGCCTTTTGTGTAGATTTGTGCTTAATAAGAAATAACAACAACAAGAAGAAAGCAATCCAGTGTTTAGTATATTGTGGTCATTTTCCACATGTGTAGTATGATTTTCTTTTCATTAAAACATTACTCTAGAGGGCCGAAAAGGTCAAAGTGATGTGTTAAAATTTTCCCAAGAGTCACATTCGTATTACATATTTATTTTTTAACATTTTTTGATATGCTTCAATAGTATAATTTTTTTCTATTAGAAGTAGTGTTGCAAGCAGTCCTGTGGAATTTCTTTCAAAGAGAACACTTTCAATCAGTTCGTTATTCAACAGATTTAAATGTAATAAGCCACATATATCAATGCAAGAATAGAACGCGCTGAGATAATTGTCATGGAAAGTATGGTTATACAGAGACTACGAGGTTGGGTGTTAAGCAGAAAAACAAATATATGAAAATGTGGATTGGCTCTATTCGAGTTGCTGTCTACTATTAAAAATGACGACTTCATTACACTGGACATAAAAAAAATTGAACATATTTATTCCATATGAAATATCTGTATAATTCAACAGTAATTATCCAGAAGGAAGTCTGTTAGTCATCAAGGATATAATGATAACAGAAAAGTTAGAGACATTAACAGAATTCTTGATATAAGAAAATTCGGACTATTTTTGCCTTCTGATAGAACAGAACATCAAACGATTTATATGTTTGTTAAACTCTTCGAGATATGTGATTCTATTTTCTTAAGTGAAACACCGAAGTTTTAGAGGACAGAATTTAATATCACCGGCACCAGGTAGCAGCACGTTACGGTAGAGAAAATTGAGGTATCAAATTTTGTCCGACTACCGCTTTTTACCTGAACTTCCCCTAAGTCATATGAGAAAAAGAAAATTCTTTAAATTAAGAAAAAACTGCATTTATCTTTGTGTTTTCTTGACCTAACGGAATTCCCCTTTCAAAACAAAATAGTTAAACTTATTTTAAGTTAATTATTTCACATTAAGCTGAACTAATTTTATTTGCAACAACTGGCAATCAGCACTATTCGTTCAAGGGAAAATCGGGTAAGAAAAATATTATATTATAGAAACGAAAATAAAATAAAATTACATTAATGTTTGAACAATCTACACAAAACAAGTTTATAATATACACACTGAAGATCGGTTATGACAACAATAACTTTAAGGTATGGAATATGGCAATGTTATTTGAAACTTCTGTATAAGTATTACACATGTGATATTATATAGAATTAAATCATATAAATGATTTTTACACTTTAGTTTTCTTTGAGCTCTTAAATCAACATTTCACGAAAAACAACAACAACAACAACAAAAAAAAAACGAACACTGTATACAGCAGGTGAACATTAATATATGATACACAAGAGAAATCCAATACGATAAATTTCTCATCAATATCAACAAATACAAAACATATATTTGTGCATAACATCTTCAATATAAATTTTTTAATGATATTTCAGTTAATTAATCAATTAGGAAATTTGGATAAAAAGGCTCTCAATCCACGTGTAATTAAGTACACGCAACTTTGTACATCAAATCGACATTGTAAATAATAAGATTACTGACTTGGAGATCAATCGAAGATACAGAAAAAATAAAAACATTACAAAACTTGCCTTTTTTTCGTCTTAGATGAACATATACGTAGTTGTCAGTACCTTATAGATTTTAGTTGAAATATTGTTTTAAATTTCATTTGAAAATAACAGAAGAATTTCAACATTTATATTCGATGAACTGAGTTATTGAGGAATTTTGTACAGAATAGAATAAATGATAATAAAAGAACAAAATAAACGTCCGCGACAGGATTCGAACCTGCAATCTTCTGATCCGAAGTCAGACGCCTTATCCATTAGGCCACGCGGACCTCCTCCAAAGATTTGTCTTTACACAAACTCTAAAACAAATCACAGGCTTTCAAAGTATATCGAGCATTTCTTGAAATATTGTTTTGAGAAGTACAAAATTACGTCTCATTCTGATGCACTCACTTCTTATTATTTTTGTCGTTTTTGAACAAATTTGATGATATCAATCTACAAAACTAGTAATTAGTTTGTTTGAAGTTAAGCACAAAGCTACACAATGGGCTATCTGTGCTCTGCCCACTACGGGTATCGAAACCCGGTTTCTAACGTTGTAAGTCCGCAGACATACCGATGTGCCACTGGGGGCAGTAATTAGGCATGCTATGTGTTTGTGATGCTTTTCTTCCATCTAAAACCCGTATATTTTAAAATTGAAAACAGAATAATATATTTTGCAAAATAGTTTGAAATAACATTTAGCTCGTCTGATGTTAAGTGTTATTTTATACTATTTTTCAAAATATATTATATTAGATCGTCTGATGTTCAGTCCTGTCAGAATGATACAATAGCATGGACTTTTCAGTATCAGAAATATTTTTATCGCTGCTTCTATCGTTGTCTTCTTTTGAAGCCTGACAGATTACCTTCTCGACAATCCAGGTAATTCATATATATATATATATATATTAAAATTATCAGATCCAGGGTAATGCAACTGTTTTGTTTAATACTAAGTGGCAGGACGAACAGAACAATGCTATACCTTCACGTATCTTATTTTCTTCCCAGATTCATCTCTCTATAGTTTTATGTCAATACTTCATGCATTCCTCTAACAAACCTATCTATTCCCACATGACAGCGTTCGTGGAACCATATTCTCCATGAAAATTATTTTAGCGTGTTCTTTTCTTGTCTTGATATATGGCGAAAGTATTTCACGTTCACTGTCTTGGTTTGTTCAAAGTGGTTACGTTGCACTCCAACTTGTTGAAGGCCGACTGGTTGCGATAGAGATAACTAATTGAGTTTGTTAAATTGTAGGTAGATCCACATCAGAGTTTTTCCTAAGGATTTTTTTTCAATTTCACATTTATATTTTAACTTAATTTTTTTAACACATGATGCCATATTTCACCTCATGTATACATGCCTAGTAGCAAATGATCAAACAAATGCAGAATATTCTAGTAAATACATTTTATCAACTCTGAAATGGAATTTTATAATCTTAAATAATTAAATAAATATATATATTGTATTTATCCACTTTAACTTATTCATATAGGTGAATTTTCAACTGCACAAATATTTTTACAGCTGCACAATTTGTGATCAACTGCACACTAGGAAAACTCCCGCTCCGCCTGTAGCACCACCCAAGAGTAAATCAAAAAGTAAAAGAAACAAACATTTTTATTTCTTGCTTTCAAAATTATTATGTCATACTGCGTTGTAATGTATAGAGTGCATAATTCTTCTTATGATTCATAGCATGTGCACGTTTTACTGACGTCACGACAGTTAAAACTGCAACGTTAAGCGTCCCTTATGTGATATCATTTTAGTGTCTACTGACTGACAAACAGACAACATACTATTGTATAGTGGTACGAGTGGTTAAAACAAGTGATCTCTCTAGGCGGCCTTCGACCCTCTTTCGGGAAAATATCATTTAATTTTTTATGCCATAGAAATGTAAAAAGTTTACAGTAATCGGGAATAGAATTTGATCAAAAATAAATATTAAAAAAGACATCTAGGAAAATGTTCATAGAACAAATTTCACCTAGGAACCAAGAATTTTATTCAGGAAATTTTGGAGATTATTATAGTATTATAGCACTTTCTTAACTAACCTTTCTTGCAAACAAGAATTGATTTTATTTCTCTTCTATCTCTCTTTTCTAACAATACGAGCTTAGTGATTCAAATAGAATGCAGTTTGAAGATTGTTGCGAGTATCAAAGAACACTGTTAGAAACAGACAATATGTAGCTTCCTTCAGAAATTGATTTGAAAATGACAAAGTTAAATTTAATGTATTTTTGAGACTTTTTGAAAAATTGAACCATATCCGAATTTTCTTAAATAAAACCTTCGACTTTCAATGGGCTCTTGTGAAACTTAGTTCTCCTAGGACAGGTTGTTTATAAGCTACAATCATTTTAAATATGGGGTTTTCTTTATAGTCCCTCTGTATAATTAAAATATGATGACGTTACTAACAGCTGTTTTAATAACACAAATTGTCTGGAAGTGTTGTTGTAAGCAGACCGTCCTCGAGAAACCTAGAAAATGATAGATGTCAGAGAGTTCTAGTCTAGAAGTAGATGTGCACTAGGGAAGGACTGCCTATCGAAGCTTCTCTGTTGAAAATGTGACGCGACGAATATTATGGAGCTCAACGTATTCGACCTATGAATTTGTTCATTATAATGTTGAAAGTATAAACTATTTCACTAAAAAATCATGTCTCTTAAAATATAACTTAAATGTTTTGATTATTTGGTTCCAATATAGCTTTTATTAATGTAGTAGCTAATGATAAAAATATTTATATTAGATAAATGTGTTATAAACACTGTTTAAAACATTTATTCTCTCATTACGGTACGTTAATAAAACGCTCATATAAAGAATTATTAAGAACAAAAGGTATTTTAATTTGGATTAAAATATTTTCATTTATAATTTTTTGTTGTTGAATACATAAGTTCATTTTCTTGATTATCATAATTAATTATAGACTATAGAAATTTATTACCAGCATAGCTTAATAAAACTTGGTAATTGGTAATCATAATTATAACTCAAAAGTACACTAGAAGATATAGTGAACTACTAACAATATTTTCAACAGTATACAAATATTGCTAAAAATAATTATTTAAGACCTAGAATGAAAGTAGGCATTGTCTAATAATTAAGGAGTTTGATTCCAAAGCGGTAGACTGTATATATTCCAATCTACCAAAGTTATAATATTTATGTAACGTTTTTTGATACGTCTCACTCGCTCACCAATAAGAAAAATGTTTCTTTTATAATTGGAAAAGAGGCAATCAATGTTTATGACATGTACCTGTTGATGACAAAACCTTGTGGAAACCTTGCAAAGCTGTCAATGTTTATGACAAGTACCTATTGATGACAAAACCTTGTGGAAACCTTGCAAAGCTGTCAATGTTTATGACATGTACCTATTGATGACAAAACCTTATGGAAACCTTGCAAAGCTGTCAATGTTTATGACATGTACCTATTGATGACAAAACCTTATGGAAACCTTGCAAAGCTGTCAATGTTTATGACATGTACCTGTTGATGATAAAACCTTGTGGAAACCTTGCAAAGCTGTCAGTGTTTATGACAAGTACCTGTTGATAACAAAACCTTGTGGAAACCTTGCAAAGCTGTTATTGTTTTAGTTTTCTTCGTTACTATTCAAGGCATCTTAAGACTTTTACCAGTACATGTTTATATGGAATAGTTGTCACAAGTATGAAACTTTGACTAAGCGAAATGATTAATTTATGTTTGTGGCCTTGGAACATTCGGTTTACCCCGAAGACGCTAACTACATGCAGAGCACCTGCACGAAAATTTTGAAAAATTACATGAATATATCTAAATAAAGATATATTCAACACTTGTTATGAAAGGGTACAATGTCATCACGAGTGTTTAAATAGACCAGTTGCAAGCACCTGCTTGTATCCATAGTAACATAGGAAGTCAGCCATATTGGAGGCATATACATGAAAACAAAGAAATCAGATCCAAATCGAATGTTTTATGGTAATTTATGGTATTATGATTCTCTGAATTTCTTTATGTAAAAAATGGCAAAGTGTAAGGAAACGGTGACTGATAAGCTGAAATACCGAGACGGATTATCAAGTGTTGAGAAAATAGATACGATGATAAATTATCTATCACTGATGGCTTGTAATCCGTATAAGGAAACTTTTTTGGTGAGATAGTGTTTGACATTTTACCTTCTATAACACATCCAGACATTGTGACCCATTTGATTTCCACACCCAGCGCATACACTTCCAGCATTTAATAAGAAATGAGTGTAGTTTAACAAGTTTTCTTCTATAACCATAAGTGACTCACTTATTCAGACGTAAAACTAATAGAATGGTACATTATCACAGAAACAAGTACTGTAACTAATATAGTTCATTTCGTTGCTCAGGTTCCCGTTTCACTAGATTTCTCAACTCAACATATTCACTTAGTGTAAATGTTTTACTTCAACACACCACATACTGAATGAAGATGTGAAATAAAAGTCTGGATAAATCCTTAGTCACTGGTAAAAGACAATGTGCAAGATATTCTCAATTTTCGATGTTATCATATTCCAAAACTTTGATTTGAAGAAAAACTGTATTTGAGAAGTTTAGCGAAACTGAGCCCAGACATTAATAATTCTGAGTTAAAAACACACACCTCCAAACATTTAAAATTGATTATGTATTTATGACAGTCATTCAGGTTATGTCATTATAGTCCAACCTGCTATTGTGGTCATCTCTATACAGCAATAATATGTATATAAAGGTCAACTCATTTTATTCTGTACATGTATACAACAGTCACCTATCTATAGTAGTCAATACTAACCCTTTTCTTAGGTGACCTGTACTCTACTTCGTTTTAATTGAACTCTACAACAAAGTTATTCAAACTCCCTAGCGAACAGCCCACATGAGCTATCTTATCAATCATACTCAATGAACCATCATTCTTGGACATTAGTAAGCTAATTGGAAGTGTTCCATTTAAAACCGTGTAGTTCTGGCGTTCTATGTAAATTCTAACACTGGCTAATTTCCTCGTTGTCTCTAGATCTGTAGGTGGAAGATGATATCTACCTTTGGTAAATGCTGGAATGTTAACTCGAGCGGACTTACAACGCTAAAAACCTGGTTTCGATACTCGTGGTGGGCAGAGCACAGATAGCCCATTGTGTAGCTTTGTGCATAGATTCATATTGATCCTACGCTGTCGCTTATGTCAAAACCACGATCAGCCAGAATCAAATCACCAGGTAATTTTTGGTTAAGAAAACCACTATTTTCTGTAATAAATTTGTCACTGGCTCTACCACCCCGTCCATTTGGTATGAAGGAAAACGTCCCTTGAGGTGTTATCCCTATACCTTGAGGTGTTATCTCTATCGGTTATTATGATGCTTGTACGATGATCAAGTTTCCGCCCATGTTTTAAGATTTGATGGCTTCTCTATAAATACTTCAAAACAGTCGATAATTACGACACATCTCTTTCCAGAGTGTTTTCTAAACTGTGTAAACAACGTTTTTTGTAATGTATTTCTCTCAGGTCAATAAACAAATGGTTTCATTCTTGCATACATCACTTTAATTACATTTGTCAAGATCTTTGAGACTGACGTCTGTAAAATCATACGAAAAGAACAACAGAGATACGTTAAGTCGAAGTCTCATGGGTGTCAAAATTAACATTATAAACTTGTCTAATGTATCAAAGTTTGGAAAATACTGTTTGAGGTATTGAAAGAGAGTTATCAGTATGGCAAATGTTGGTACCCCTGTAATGATCCTGAGTTTCTTATCATTGCCATCAAAATCCTCTTTAGAAAATTTATTTGTGAGTGTTTTCAAAGTTTGATTTCCAAGGCATAAGGCATGTAATTCACTCGTCGTTGTATCTAGAAAAATCCCATCAATTTCTGTTTCTGAGGATATTCTTGGGGATTCGATCTCGTGATTGATAAATAAGCCAAATTCAACCTAATCAGAAACCGAAAGGGCAATTTTTTTTTCGTTCTTGCAGACGACTATATCTAACTACACTGTGGGCGGTAGATGCGTGTTCCTCTTCAGACTGTTTTTCTCCAAGGGTTTGTGTTGGACACCAGTTGGGATTATCCCTGTCGTACAAATATGCTTGCTTTCCTGAAAAAATTAGACGTTATAATAAAAATCAGCTTAAGAATAGTCCTACATCGTAATATCTACTTTGAAGGACATTGTGTTAAGACTGTCATGTCAAAAACGCACTCTTATTCCTTGCTTGCTTTCCTTACTTAATCTACTGTACGAGGACGGCTGTTTCCAATCGCTCGTTTCAACAGTCCGACTGCAAAAAAACAAACAACAACCAACAAACAAAAAACTCATACACATCTGACCTGTTGGTATACGTTTGAAATAACCTGAATACTCATTTTATTTTCCAGCTGCTAGAGATATGACTCGTGTGGTTTTTCCAAATGGTGACCCTTCTAGATTATGGCGCGTGCTGGTTTTTTAGGGCACGTGGAACGCTTTTTTTGTGTTCGTGGTTTTTCACTTGTTAGAATATGTCCCACCAAGTTTACTGCGGTTGGGATACGATGTGTTAAAGATCTCTTTCTCAATGACTCTGGCGATCCAAATCGATTCATATTTATTTGTTTTCCAATGCCATTAAGCACTAGGGATATCATCTTTTTGGAATTTTTAAATCTCCGATCTGAATACATTTTGATGATCTAAGAGTATGAATATTTTGTGTTGGAAAGGGATTTTACATACTCTTACCAAAAGCGATAAATTTTCGGTTGCATCACACAAGCTATGAATGCCAAACAAAGTCAAAATGTAGTACAGATACATTTCATCCAATTACCTCTTTATATCGGTTGTGGCTGCCACTTGTTTTGCTGATTTGCATATTTCAGTTTGTCTTAATATAACACACTCAACCTTCAGTGTAATTTTGAAACAACTTATGTACTATGCAGTATATGGTATGATTCTTTTTTATGAGAATATTGTTCTAGAAGCCCCTAAAATGATGAAAGGTAAAAATTCAAAGTGAACTATGAACATTTTCCTGAGTGGCGTTTTCTTTTATGAATTTTTAGCAATTTTTAAAACTCATATTGTAAACTTACATTTTTATATTTCTATCGTATAAAAGTTTAAATTCTTTTGTAAATGATACTGCAAACTGCTCTGCAAAATATATTACAAAGAAAAACACTTTCAACCACTTGCTTTTCCAATTGTTTGGAGTGCAACATAACTGTCTCACGGTGGGACAGCGGTAAATTTACAGACTTACAACAGTAAAATCCGGGGTTCTCTTCCCCTCGGTGGACAAAACATATAACTGTAAAACAAGCAAAATACTGTTTTGAACAAGTCTAGATGAAGAATATGAGATACTTTTTATATATTATGAGAAAAGAAAAGATAATTACCATGCTAGATATAGGTCCTATTGGAGGAAAAAAAACGGATTAAATGGAGACAACGTTCTGCTACCTAGTACTAGACATGATGATTACTTTATCCTGGATCTGAAAATTTGAATTTCCTTATTGTATAAGAATTATCTGTATAATTTACCAGTAAATGTCCAGAAAGAAGTCTGTTCGTCTGTATTTTTTCAAGGTTATAACTATAACCTGAAAATTCAGCCTATTTTAGCCTTCTGACAGGGCAGAACATTAGATTGTCTAAAAGTTATCTTTAACTCTTCAAGAAATACGGTTCTTGGATGACACACAGAAGTTTTTGAAGACATAACAGTGTCACAAACACATATCATAAGCAAATTATGTGACTCTTTATTAGTTTTCAATAAAGTAAAATTTCTTTAAAAATAAGAAAAATATCATGATAAGGAATAAACGTATTAAAATGGAAGGTAATCTGGCCTTTCTTCCCAAATGTCTTAAACAAAATTCCAGTATTGTTTATTGTAGAATATTTTTCAGTTACTCGAAAGTAATGATCTGTGTGATCTAATGGCTAAGGTATCTGACTTCAGAGGAATATACTACACCTTTTCTTGTTTATTTTAGAGCAAAGCTACATTAAACTATCTGCTTTGTTCATCACAAGAAATCGAACTCCGGATTTTAGCGTTGTAGCTCCGTAAATTTACCGCTGTCCCACCCGAGGACTTACGAGTTTGAATTCTGTCAAACATGGTGTTTCTTTTTTATGTTATATATAAAACTATTTATAAATGATTCCTAAGCCATCTTTGATCGAAGAAATGAATTGAATTCTAAACATTACTCTCAGTAGTTAGGGCTGTATCTCTGTGTCCAAAATATGCCGACATCCGAGGGTTATATAATTGTTACTTAATATACAAAGGATGCCGACACCTGAGCGTTGTTTAAACTTTATGTAATAGACACTAGAGGGCGGTGACGTCCACGAAATGTCACCCAGGAAGTGATAAATCACAGTTTGTAAGCAAAGTTCTGACTTATCATCATGATGTAATCTCTCCTATTCCTAAAAATATCGTGTGGTTTTATGGTGAATTCAACCTATGTATACTGAATTAATGCAAAATATTCTTAATATTCAATTTGTTCAAGGATTTCTTGAAACATTTCACGATTATGTACAGTCTGATAAACTAAATCTTTTCATCATTGGTGACCTTATGAGTGAAAGTGGAGAAAATAAACGAGTGTCTCAACCTTTTACACGTGGAAGTCACATTTGAATATATCAGTTTTATATTGTACAGGGTCTATTTCATCAGGGTAGAGAAATACATAACATTAGTTTAAACTCTCAATATATTATTTTGTTCAAGAATGCGAGAGACAAATCTCAGTTGAATGTTTTAGCCAGACAAATATTTCTGACATGTGTCAAATATTTTGAAGAAGCTTATCAAGATGCAACATGCCAACCATTTGGATACTTACTCGTTGATTTGAGTCGCAAACACCTGAACAGTTGTGCCTGAGGACTGGTCTGTTTCCTGATGATAAATTTTTAGCTTAAGTACCAAAATAAGATAAAACTGATGTTTTACTGAATATATATATACTTTTTTACTATCATGACTGCCGCCGTGATAGAGTTGGAAGGATTTTTCTGAAGAACAGACCTGGTATAATTAAAGAACTAGTATTCAGAAGTTTACTTACTGAATATATATAGGTACATTTTTGTTTGAACAAACATTTTCAATAGAAAATCTTTCAGATACATATCGTCGTCAGTGCGAATGGATGACCTGCTACATTCATCAAATCCCCTGGAAAACTGGTAACATTGACTATCCCTACCTGTGGAGTGTGGCTAAATTGTTGAGAGAGAACGTTACCACTGTTTAGACAAGGGGAGAGAGAAAGCCGAGAAATTGAGAAGTTTGCTGAAAATTCCTAGTTATAACCTGAAATTGTTTGGATGTTCCAGGGTTAATCAACTTTCAAAATCTACTCTATCCTATCCATTTCATATTAACAATCATTATCGTTATAGTGTAAAAAATACACGTCATAGTTAAATGTATTGTATTTATATATTGTATTTACAATCTCTTTTTAATGATTCATCCTGACATTTTAAATGTCAAACTGACACCAGAACAGAATTTACTAATGGTTTGTTTCAACGTCATCTCTAGAAACAAGACATTCATTTCTCTAATATACACAATGAAACAAAAGCATCTATTGTAGAAAGATTTAATCGCATGTTTAAAACTAGAATGTGGCACTGTTTTACTTATCATGGATCTTACAAGTATATCACTCTACTGAACAATCTGGTCGGTACCTATAATCAGTCATATCGTCACAGGATTAAAATGAGACCAATGAACATTAGTCACTCTAATCAGTCTTTAGTGGGGAAAACATCTTACAAACCGCCCACCAAAGTAAAATTTTTATTAAAAGTAGGTGATCAGGTATGTATCAGTAAAGTGAAACACCAATTTAATAAAGGCTATATGCTTGGATGGACAGACGAAATCCTTAAGACTTACGAGAGAATAGACAGAAATGCACCAGTGTATGAACTGCAAGATTATCTTGGAGAAAAATTAATTGAGACATTTTACGAATCTGAACTACAATGTGTTATCAAATCCCCCAGTGACATCTGCACTGTAGAAAAATATTACACAAGCGAAAAAGGAAGTAAAAACAAATAATATTTCGTAAAATGGAAAGGCTATACTGGTAAATTTAATATCTGGATCCCTCAAACAGATCTGAATTGTCTGCTGTCATAAAATAATAAGCATAACTCAATTTCTCATTGTTCGGCAGGGAGAAGTTGTATGTGACGTTAACTAGTAACAGTTCTATGAACTATTTTGCCAGCTATTTTGAAAAATTATGTCACTCATCTTCAGACATCTATCAGTCTTGAAGGTTCGTGGGAAGTGGCCTTGGCGAAATTACATTATCCACATATCTGGCATAACATCCTAAATGGTATGGGACGGTTATTCTATTTTAGTGGCCCTCACTCTGCTACTGTAATCAATTATATTAGACCTGGTTATTACAAAGAGCCTGAAAATTTAACTGGAATATTAAACCAAGTAGAAGAATCACTTCCTAAACCTGATAATGAACTTATATTTACTTATGATTTGTTCACCCGAAAAGTAAGTGCGAATGTAAGTGACGGAGTCTCTATTAACACTCGATACTGTACTATCAGTACTACTTAGATTAGATGTTAATCACATGATAAAAGAGCCCACTATAACTCCATACATTAGTAACATGCACAGTGAATTTTATTCGCTCTATGTTTACTCAGATATTGTGGAACCTAGTATTGTTGGTGCTGCTTATGTACTGCTGATATGTTAGGTCAGTAGTTAAAGGTCAGTATGGTCACTGAAACCTTTACAAAGTAAGAGTCGTCATAACACTTCAATTTTAATGTCTGGGACAACATGAGAATTCCATACTATCATGAAACATCCATCAATAACACCTATTACAATTACCAAGTGGAAATAGTTTACCTTATTACACTGGTAGTCAATGACAATGGGATTATGGATTGGGAGATCTATTGAATAATCTGTTTTGTTTGGCTATACCATTCCTTAAAAAGGAGTGTGAGCCTTAGGAAAACGACCTGTTCAGTCAAGCATAAATTTAACCTCAGATGTCATACTAGGAAAATCATTTACTAATGGTGGGAAACGACGAGCAATACAAGGAGCTCAAAACCTGGTTCAATATGTCAAACAGATTGTACAACATAATAAAAAGAAAAAACCTAGAAAGGACCTGTGTTCAGAATTGTTAGAATCAAGGGACTCTAGTTTTTTTCAGCAAATAATCATGACTCTCCTACCACATGAAAAACTCTGTGAATATACAAAGTTTGAGCTAGACATATTTCCTCTCCCTCCCACGAATACTGTGATTGGAGAGAGTCAGTGGATCGACTACCATCCTCTATTTTCAGTGACTCACAGAGAACCCATCGAATTTCTTAGATCAGGATCGGCAAAGGATTACCTAGATCCAGCACAATAATATTCTCATGTAAAGACAAATATTGTCAAACCTGATGGAACCAACATAGAAAAGGAAGATTATAACTCTGCTCCAGTTTCTTCATTCTCTATTTTCTCAAGTGGATGTACATCTGGATGACAAGCTCATTTCTTCGTCTCAAAATCTTTACGAGTATAAGGCCTACATAGACACTTTACTGAGTTATAGTGGAGAAGATAAAAAAATCATTTGACATCGTTTAAGCGGGTAAAAGACACGGCTGATAGTTTTGACGATCTCGACTTTAAGGATGGTAGGAAAGAAAGGAATCAAAGACCGACATTTAGATACACGTGGTAATCAAACAGTAAACGTAATTTGCCGTCTATATTTGAACATCTTTTTACAGAACAGATTTTAACCCAATGCTGTAAATTTAAAACTCTACAAAGAAAGATGCATTTTGTATTATGTCGAACGATGAATCACGATTGAAAGTTGCTCTATAACACATTTCTATCTACGCGAGAAAAGTCAAGATTAGCATATCAGTCGTTCTATCGCACGCTAATGCTTTTCACAAAGGAACAGCTAGATATTCTTTGAAATATGTAGTGTGCAAATCGTTCTTAACTGTTCAAGGAAACTTACAAACATCTATTGATAATGCGTTTTAAGGTCAAGTATCCATAGGTCTTTTTATAGGATGTGTTGATAATGAAGAGAAACCCGTACAATTTTAAGCATTACAGTATCAATTTCGTAGTAATCAACGTGGGTGGAAAACATTTTTGCTCGACCTTTACAACCTGATTTTGATGCTAAACTGTATGCACGAAGCTGTATAACATTACTTAGTGGAACGGGAAAACAGTTTCAAGATCAAGGAATTGATATTGATTAGGACAAATACTTTGAAGAGTATACACTATTTGCCCTTGATCTAACACCCGATCTATCTGCTGGAGATTCACACTTTAACTTGGTGAAACAGGGAAACTTACGAATTGAGATACATTTTGGTAGAGCCTTACACAATACTATAAATGTTTTCACCTGTGCAGAATTCCAGTCAATTTTAGAAATTGGTCAGTCTTGAAATATCATAACTGATATTTAAAAAGCTATGACCACTCTAGAAATTTGTTCATGATGTTAGAAAAACACATAGGTTCAAGAAGTCTTGGTAGAAATGAATAAAAACACTATAAACCTAGAGGATGAAGTGTTTTAAAAGTTTGTTTAGGCTGTTCATTGTGAGATGAACGGATTTTGATAGTTTCTTGTAGACTGCTTAATGTTATGGTAGTTTCTTTATGAAGAGGCTTCGAAAGAGTGTTGTTAAAAGCGCTTTTTGAATTGGTGTTATTGGTAGAAAGCTGATTTTTGTTATTCTTTTTGAGAAGGAATGTACCAGTTCTCTTTGTAAATTTTTGTAGTTCTTCTTTTTTATTTTCCAGTGAAAAGTTGTACAGGTGATAATAGTAGGAAATTTATTTATCTAGAATATCGACAGAATTTTGAGAGAATGTTTTAGTGATATTCATGAGTTCAAAGGAGGTGTTTTCAAGGATCTGTTGTCATTTGTTGTAGAAATTCTGATCATGTGCTATTATTGTTATCGATGCTTTTAATGCAAGAGATTGAGGTATCTTTCGGTTTCTTATGTTATGCACAAGCGACTTGGCATGTTGAGAATGTTTTGTGCGTTTCTCAGTGAGTTTTCTAAGCTTTTGAAATAGTTGTTTTTTCCTGTAGTTGAGTGAGTTGCCGCTTGGTTCACGTTGAATGTTGACAGATATTGGTGTGAGGACGTCGTTGTAATCGTGAGATAGTGAGAATGTTGCTATTTGTGGAATGTGATGTTTTGGGGGAAGTGTGATTTGTGTTTAGTTCTCTAGCAGAACTTGAAGGATCACTGTGAGAGAATGAATTAATGTTTAGTTGGGTAGATTGAGTGATAGAGGTATTATTGTGAGTGACGTTGGTAGCTTCTGAAATAGAGAGAAATGTATAATTTGGACAGGGAAGGGTAGAAGAATTATTAGAAGTAGAAATAGGAGATGATTAACATAACTTAGAAGAGGAAGACAATGGCGGGAGAATGCTTCGGGAAATACATTATTTGAAGTTTGAGATCAGGATATACCAGAAAAGTTGAGGTGAAGTCCATCTCATGCAAGAAAATTAGTGAGTGGTATTAGGTTTGTGTGGTTAATAAAGGCAAGTTGGGGGTTAAACCTGCATAGGTGTTTGGTTAATTCATTAAAATGTTGAATTTTGTTGTTGAGTTGTTTAATTATTGTACTGTTTTATGTGTTGCAATCAGTGGAAGTGTGTCTATTCACATGTCTTTTTATTACACTAGCCAGTTTAATGTGTGGTCTGAGGCTGAAGATATATGCTGTTGTGTTTTCAAGTTCTGAGAAACAGTCTTCGGCAGTCTTATCGGATTGTTTCAGGTCGTTAGTACCAAAGTGAATTATCAGAAATCGGATAGATTCGGGAAGAGAACTGGTCATAGCTATAACATCGTTTATTTTAGCTCCAGTGATGGATTTTCACAGAACTAGGTGTCCATTAATAAAGGTTAAGTGTTCGTGTAGGTACTTAAGCATTGAATCACATAAAATGTCTATGTTAGAAATAAAAGAGTATACTTACCTGAATTGGGTTCATGTTCCTCACATGATATTAGAATAATACGTAGGTTCAAGAAGTCTTGATAGCAATGGATAAAACCTATATATAGGATTTTTATTCATTTCTAAAAATGTATTCAATACTTTGACAAGCTTTTTGTGCGTGAAAGAAGCTTGGAGGTGTGTCTGTCAGTGATCAACTACCTTACCATGCAGAAAAACGGCTATACATCGTTAATTTGGATCGGAGGTATGAATCTGGTAGCCACTGGGTCTGTATTTACTTTGGTTGAGATGAGAAAGGAGAATATGTTGATCCGTTAGGACTGCCTCCACATAACCTCATATTAAGAAACTTCATCACGAAGAACTATCGAACGTAAACTTAAAACAAAAATGTACTGTAATGAGCGTATTCGCGCGTGTGTGAACAATATTGTATACGTATTATGCACATTACTGTTGTCGACACGTGTCAAAACGAAAACTGATATCCAAATTTGTATCCCACCAAGATATTAATGATATGTTTTATCATAATTTTGTATCAAAACGTTTTATTTTAAATACGTCATTAATAGACGTGTCTTTTTTATGTAGATTAGATTGCAAAATATTTATTGTGAGAATATAATAAAGTGTTAAAATTAAATATTTTTATTGAGAACTCTTTTATTTTTATGTGCAGCACTTAAAAAATATAATCAATAGTTTTACTTGTAATTATAGAAGTGAAAAACTACAGAAATACTGTTGTATTTCTACAACAGGCAGTTGCCGTCCATTCTACAAAATTTCATCATGAATACTCTGCCTGAAGAATCTATCAAAGAATATATCATAGCAATCCATCGACGTCATGACCCTAGCAATACGCCCTCCGGTGCTACTTCATGGAACTATAATGTCACTCCTACCCTAAGATAGTAGCACCCTCTGGTGTTTACTAAATAAGAGTTATATAACCCTCAAGCAGTGACATCCTTTGTATATTACGTAAAAAGTATGTAACCCTCGGGTGTCAGCATGTTTTGCATATTACGTAATAGTTATGTAACTCTCCTTTAATCTCCACTCACCTGGCCACACGCCACTTAATCGGCATTCTTTGGCCAAAGGAGTACAGTCATATCTATTACTCCGAAATGTCGAACATAAATATTGATTTTAGATAGATTCTAAATACTAAAATAATTCTATTAGTTTTAAATTAACATTAAAATCAGCATTTATAAATTCTTAACAATTTGCAAAATAGAAAAAAAAACAAGTAGTTGTAATATTTATATTGGCTTTGCAGTAAGGGTGAAATATGTGAAGAGGGTATCCTTATTCTCCATATCCAATGTCACATCTGATTTAGTAACGTGACATTGGGTAGTAAACAGTTAAAAGTATTGAATAAATCCTTAGGTTTCTTTACATGTAAATTATTAATTTATAGTAAGGAAGAAAGTAAAAAAAAATATTGAATCTAATTTCAAAAAAGTAAAATATTCAAGTTAAAAGTTAGTTAAATCAAATCCTTGCCGCGTCTTTGCAAAGTACATAAGACCTGAGCTTTCGAGCTCCGGTTTCAAGTGACACAAACGGAGTTATTGTAATGATATTTGGCGTAACTTATTGTAAAGGACGGCTATTAATTTAATAAAACAACGTAGAACATAATATTACATGGCTTGTAACAAGTGTATAAACATTGAGATCTTAGTTTTGTAGGCTTGATGGTTAGAACACTCGACTCGCAATCTGAGGGGCGCGGGTTCAAATCCCCATCACCGAATATGCTACCCCTTTCAGCCATAGGGGCATTATAATGTTACGATCAATCCAAATATTCCTTGGTAAAAAAGTAGCCCAAGAGTTGGCGGTGGATCATGTTGACTAGCTGTTTTCCCTCTAGTTTATCACTGCTAAAGTAAAGACGGCTATTGCAGATAGTTCTCGATTAGCTTTGAGGAAAAATTTGTAGTATTCAGACATCAACTGACCTGCCAGTAGAAAAAGTCGCTATCTACACCAACATAAAACATGGTTAATCTTGTAGAAATTTCATCCATAGGAAGACAAAGATGACATCTTATGTGAGTGAAAAAGAACAATGAGTAACTGGAGTGAAAGGAACTTAATGGCTTTTTTTACCAGAATGTCATGTTAAAACCCCTCATCCACATGTATAAATGTAAATTTTTGAATTTTTGTATATTAAAACACATGGTATGCCTACAGACAAATTTAACGATCAGTCGTAGATATTAAACGTGTCTTTTTTTCAGATTCATAGGATTTGTTATTGTTAATAACTTACCGATTGTAGTTCAAACGCTGTTTTAAAGTGCAATAGAAATTAACAAATTCTTTTTTAGTATATATTATTTAACGAAATTCAAAACCTATGTTCGATGAACTGAGTAGCTTTCAGAAGTCAAGTTTATTTCTGTGAGCAACAGCAGTTTTGCAATCGTTTATAGAAGATGTTTTGTTATATAACAGGAGAAAAACACATCTACGACAGGATTCAAACCTTTTTTTGAAGAAAGTAGTATACAGACATACAATTTGTTTATGGTATATGTTTATGCTGATTTTCTGTTGTCTGAAGTATATCTTAACTGTTTAAAAAGGCCATAATAGGCTAAACTTTCTAGTATCAGAAATATTATGAATGTTTCTAATTCTGCATTTATCACTGTACAATCTTGAAGACAGGCATACTAACAGCCTATCCTCTCGAGAATTGTTGTTAACTTATAGACAATTCACGTGTAAGAATTAAGCTATAATTTTCAGTTTCAGAATAATGCAGTTGCCATGTCTAATAATAGGTGGCAGCACGAACATAATTATGCTACACATTCTTGCCCTTGGTTTTTTTCTCAGACTCGACTTTATAGCTTCCATTTAACATTTCATATATCTCCTCTAATGGACGTATTTGAGTTCGGATTTCTGAAACGATATTCTCCATAACAGCTATTGCAGCAACTTCTCTTTTTATCTTGATATATTGCGAAAGTATATCACGTTCACTGTCTTGATGTCTTCAAAACGGTTACGTTTGCTGGAGAATCAACTGATTGAGCTAGAGACCAGTAGTTAGGTTTCTCGTCCTTGTAGTTAATTTGTAGAACCTTCTGTAACACCATCTACGATAATAGCAACGTTTAAAATATTCATATCATTAAAATGTAAAAATATGATTTGACAGTAATCGCTCTTACAAACGGATCAAAATAAATTAAAAAAACATTCAGGAAAATGATCATTTATTAATTTAAGTTTTTGCTTTTCAGGGTGATTATTAAAACAACCTAATATTCAAAATAACTATATTTTAGAGATGTTTGTTTTAGGGAAACTAAACTTCATCAGAACCATCATGTTTTATACAGGAAATTTTGGACATGGTATAAAGTATTTCAAAGTCATGTTATAACATGGTATAAGGTATTTCAAAGCCATGTTATAACATGGTATAAGGTATTTCAAAGTCGTGCTACAACATGGTATAAGGTATTTCAAAGTCATGCTATAACATGGTATAAGGTATTTCAAAGGCATGTTATAACATGGTATAAGGTATTTCAAAGCCATGTTATAACATAGTATGTAGTCTTTCAAAGCCATGTTATAACATGGTATATGGTATTTCAAAGCCATGTTATAACATGGTATACGGTATTTCAAGGCCATGTTATAACATGGTATACGGTATTTCAAAGCCATGTTATAACATGGTATACGGTATTTCAAAGCCATGTTATACTGCTTTTCTAAATAGCTTTTCTTGAAAACAAGTATTTATTTTATTTGACTTTTTCTTTCTTTTTCAACAATACGAGATTGGTGATTCGAATAAAATGTTTGTCACTATTGAGAATGCTGCAAGAATCTACGAACACTGTCCATAACAAATGATGATTGTAGTGGTGTAGCTTCATTTAGAAATTACCTTGATACGCTGGTTGAAAATGACGAAAATTAACGCTTTTTTCTTCTTTTCTTCTTTTTAATGTTTTTGATACACCCTGAACTACATCCAAGATTTCCTGAATAAAACTTGTATTTCTCTAAGTGTCTCTGGTGAAATATACTTACCCTAGGTTTCGTAGTTTTTAATCACTTGAATTATGAGGTTTTTTATCTTTACTCTTTATTAATTATGAATAACCATATAATTAAGAGTTTATAGTTTAACAAGATTACCTATGATTCAATCATATTCAAGTATAACCAACAAACGTAGATGTTTAGGATGTCACCAAAGGCAGTTTTAGTAATATAAATTGTATGGAGGTGTTGCCACACATAACCCATCCTCGAGAAACCTATATAAAAAAAGAAGGATGTCACAGACTTTTAGTCCAGGACTAAATGTGCAGTGGGAGAGGACTGTTTATCCAAGCTTCTCTGTTCAATATGGATCTTGTCATTATCATGTTGCAGAAGAACGTATTCATCCTAAGAAGATGTTCATTATAATGTTCAATTCGTAATACTACTTCAATAGAAACATCTAGTCTATGAAAATATAATTTAAATGTTGATTTATTAGTTTCATTCTAGTAAAACTTTTATTGAATGTACTATTTGATTTTGCAAATACTTACATTAGATAACTTAAATGTTTATTTACACTCGCTACATGGTACACTCATAAACTGCTACCTAAGATAATGCCTATAAAAGCATTTTATTCTAGATTAAAATATTAAAATATCTAATTTTACGTGAAATAAATAACCCCGTTTCCTTAGCTATCAGAATTAGGTAAAATACATTTTGATCTATTTATAACCCAATTATTCTTCCTGATTATCAAAATGCACTATAAACTATACTAAATTCCTAACAGTAAACAAATATAGAGAAAAGTAAGTCTGTGTTTCCTTACAATTAAGGCGTCTCATTTGAAATCGTTCGGTTGTATACATTCAAATTCAATAGCGAACGTGTAACATTATTAGAAACAAAGCAGCCGAAAAACTAACACGGGAAATGTTAATATAAGGTCTCGCTTGATCACGGTAAGAAATACAATGTATTTACAATAAGGCAGCCGCTATTTCTGACGAATCTAAACGTGTTTCGTTTTGTATGTCTATATAGACTATTATTTTTTCGCCGAGATTGTTTTATTAAGGTGAGTGTGTTTCGCGCTCTTCAATATTAATTTTCTTGAAATGACTGAAATAGTATGAATGGAGCTAATCCAAAGTAATGTAGGTCATAGTTTATGTAGCATTTCTTTAATAAATCTTTCCAAGTTAGATCCCCTCATATTTCACGCTGAAGTGTTTAGACGCAAAATATATTATTTGATACCAGGCGGGAAAAGCGGAATTAACAGACAGTACGTGTGATATTAAACAATTTGTTCCAGCAGTATATGTATGTATATATATATTCAGAATGTCAAGAGTGCAACTGTGAGAAGCCAACATTAATACAGATAAAGTTAAAGCTATTTCATGTGAAGAAGATTCTTGTGTACTTTGAATACTTGATGGTATGATCTATTGTGTTTTCTACAGAAACGCAATGCGTGTTCATTCAATACTGCAGCATTTTTTCATTACAGATTAATATTTTATTATTACTTATATAAAAGTATATTATTATCAACTACTTATATTGTTACACGCAATTCGAAATTTCCTGACGCTTAACATTTTCATTTTTCAAGTAATCAGGTCAAAAGAGCATTCTGTATTTTGTTTGAAGTACTTTTCTCATTTTGAGTTTCTCTTTACAAGACTATTATCATCTGTTAAAGATTTCCTTGTACAGAAAAAAAAAATAAACTCTTTAATTCTACTCTCAAATTACTTTCCAGGTTTACATATTATGTCAAAATATACTAAAATATTTGTCATATTCCATTACTACGAATGTCTTACAGACTAAATAAGTGATAATTAATTATTAATAATAAAGGCCCGGCATGGCCAGGTGGTTATGGCACTCGTCTTGCAATCTGAGGGTCGCGGGTTCGAATCCCCGTCTCATTAAACTCACCCTGTTAGCTGTGGGAACGTTATAATGTGACGGACAATCCCACTAAGAATTGGCGGTGGGTGGTGATGACTATCTGTCTCCCCTCTAGTCTTATACTGCTAAATTAGGGACGGCTAGCGCAGATAGCCCTCGTGTAGCTTTGCGCGAAATTCAAAACAAACAATTAATAGTAAAGTAAATGTCACAATAAAAAGTTAAATGATAATGATATCGTCTTCGAAAAACCGTTATGAGAATATTGAGTTGATGCTATTTTAATTAATTTAAATCAAACATTGTGATGTTAGTTTCCTAAAACTTGTAGCACTATATATTAAGGGAACTTGCATTAATAGTTTCTTATCATTCATTTTCTTTACATTACGTTGCAAGTACAATCTTAAGTTGCAATAACAGAAAACTACTCTGTTGCATATACTGAGTTTCAAAATATCTGATAATATGGTTAAAACTAATGAATGAACTATCTTATGATTTAAACCTACTGTCAGGAACGAAATATCTGCCGTTTCTACTGTCACCTTGTGGATAATTGGACTCCTAGTGACAGTATGAAGAAGACATGTCACGGCCTTTTGAGCTACAGTGATAATCTGTGTAGTGGCTATTAAGTAGGAAAGAATTGTCACGATTTTTGTGTTGCAATGATTTTGTATTTATTTCATAGTATGCAGGGAAGAGATGTCACGAAATTTGTGTATTTCGTTACATTGTTCTAATGCTTGCATAACTACATATTCTCAAACATGAAGTACTACTTACAATATATTACATAGCTTCGTAACATCGAAAAGTAATAGCAAAAACTGGAAGAAGTGAAGTATGCTAAGATATGACATAACAGCTTCTAAAATGCATACTAATAAAAATTATGTAATTAGAAAATTAAGATAAACAGTTAAGACCCTATTAGAAAAATTGTAATTATGTGGATGTTAGATAAAAACATTGGAACTTTAAAACTGTCACTATTTAATAAAGTACTTATTACCTTTAAAGCTAAGTCTAATAAAAGAGTGAGCAAAGCACTGGCAATATAATAAATTAGAATAAAGGATATTTGATTGGCATGTGTGTTAAGATGAGGTTTCTAGTGTTCACATTCACGTACTTTTACAAACCTACAAAAGTCAAATGTGTATCACATATTTTAAACATGCTATAAACTATTACTGTTGAACTTAAACAATTATTTAAGTTATGTTTGACAAATATAATATACTAGCTGGAGTACCTGTCCGTTGGACGGGTAAATATAAACTCGTTTAAACAAAGGAAAGAAAATTGTGTTTCTATTCTTTTTTTCTTAACATAACAAACATTAAAAGTGCAATAAAAATACATAAACGTACCAATACTGAAAATAAGACATACTGTTTTCAATAATTTTATCAATATGAACTTAGATCATGTCATCCTGTATCACTGTTTCAACTTTGGTGCTAATTGATCAATAAATGTGGAAACGTATAAGGAACAGATACATACATATATTGACGTATATCTATATAAACTATCATTGCGTGGTATTCTGGTACATTGATATTCGCCAGTAAGAAATCAAGTTCCTGAAAAAGCTGATTCAGGAAATGTCATGTATGATATTCAAATGTAAACAGAAAATATAAGTGACGTAACTAACTAAATATTTTGTGAGTTTATAGTTTTTATTGCTAAATGGTTTGTTTGTTTATAAAGCTACACAAAGGGCTACCTGCGCTCTGCCCACTGCGGGTATCAAAACTTGAGTGTTAGTGTTATAAGCCCATAGACTTACAGCTGAGCCACCGGGGGCGGGCTAAATAAAGAATATTTACCATTTGCATATAAAACAAATTTATAATATTATTATGTAGTCATTATTACCAGATCAACAAAAGTTGATATTTCCAATTTTCTTCTAAACACGATAGTTTAATGTCGCATTAAACAACATCCTAACTTACAAACTAACGTATCTTATCAATTAGTTTTGTCTGAGCCATTAAGAAACCGAAAAGACGAAACGTTGGGCAAAATAAATTCTGATTTATCTGATGTAAATTGGCACTTTTTGCATTTTGTAAAATAGTAATCTTTGTTTCTTTATTAATTGGCTGGCCTCTGTTGCTTTAGAACCCAATCTAGCCGTTGGAGCGAATAGAAGTCTTCCAGAAACATTCATACACAACAAGAACGGGCATAATAATAATAAAATATCAAACTTTTGATTGGGATTGATGTATTGGTGAGGAATCCTTCGATCCTTATGGAGGAGAGAACCCCAAACTAATACTAACTTGCACAAATATTTGTATCAGAAGCCAATACTGGCTTCTATGGAATAACCTTTGTCGTATGTAAATCTTGATTAAGCGAGAGGATTAGTTTGCTTGCAGCCTACCTACATCCGATATATCGAGAAGGCACTAACCACACTCAGAATACCTGCATGAAAATTCAAACATTTACCTGAATATATTATACCCAACAATAGTTATGAAAGAGTACAATATGATACTAAAGTCATCCCGACTGCTTAAATTGAGCCAGTATTTTAAGCTATACAAAATTCATTCATAAACAGTCTCTACTGTATATCTGAAGTTAAGTACTTTATGTTTAAACATTTTTGGAACTTCATCACGGCGTTTCAATCTATATTGCCTCGTTTAGTTGTACTCTGTCTTACGGTCGTGTATCTCGACAATAGCTCTCCAGCACAGTTTCCATTTCAAACTGCTCTGTTGTAGGGATGTCATGTCAAAAGCACATCACCAATATCTGCATGTTTTCAATAATCTAGCTATTGTACGAGGACCACATAGAAATCTATAGCTACTACATCTGGCGACTTGACCGGTACAACTTAGTAAGGAATAGCATGAATACCCGTTTCATTGTACAGTTGCTTGAGGTATGCGATGGTTGATCGGATATGTTGTGGAAGCAGCTTGTGTACTCGTGACTTCTTTCTCTTTTCCGGACAAAGACTCTTCTTGATTATGTTGCATCCTACTGCTTCAGATATGTGACGGTTTTTGCCATTGATCTTTGTGATCGTGGATTCTCATCTGTTACAAGACATTGCATTTTGCTTATCATAGCCAGGGTCGACCTGTAATAGGTTTCTTTCTAGATGGTCTTGGTGGCCCAAGTCGATCCAAATTATTATTGTTTTCAATGAAAATAATAAACCTTCGATATCTTTATGATCTGAGTGTATTAATAGAGGGGACTATTACATACCATTCCAAGAAAACGATCAACTGTTGGTGAACCTACGAATGCCAAACAATGTGAAAATGTAGTTCTAATTCATTCCGTTCCACCACTACTTTATATCGGTTGTGGTTGTCATGTGATTTGCTGAGTTGCATATTCAACTTAATTTTAGTATAACGTACTCAACCATTTTTATAATTTTGAAACTGCCTATGTACTATCTAGTACTTAGTATACTTTTCGTCATTCTTCTACACATGTAGTGTTCTTTTGTTTTTGACAAGATTGCTCTAAAGAAATGTAAGAGGTAAAAATCTAAAGTGAATTATAAAAAAGTACATATTTTTAACTATAATAAGTAGTCTGATTACTTAGGAAGAGTATTCAGGTAAGTCAGATTTATTTAATTAGCTGAATATTTAATTTCTTTTTGAAGCACCAAAACTCGGTTGATATTTTTGTGGCACCTCATTAAAATGTTATTCATTCTTAGTTTCTTTTATCCGTATAAATTTATGAACTGTTTTATGACAATTTAGAAATATTTAGAATCCAAACAATATGTTCTCTCTTACGAATAAAGAAGTTTGAATGCACACATCTCTTTGATGCTTAACAGCTTCGAATATTAATAGTAATTCACGTATTTTTGCGTTTCTTTCTCTCGCTAATCTCACAGAGTATCAAGAGCAAACTTAAGTCATATGGGAAAACAAAAATTCTTCAAATTCAGAAATACTGTACTTTTCCTTGGATTTTTACTTTGTTAAGGGTATTACCCTCTCAATATAAAATAGTTTTAGCCTATTTTAAGTCAATCTTTCACATAAAGCTAAGTTCATATGAATTTCATTTGCCACATTTGACAACCAGCATTATTTGTTTAAGTAGAAATCCGGTTAGTAAATATTACAGTACCTAATCAAAAATAAAATTTAATTACGTTAATGTTTGGGCGACCTACTCAAAGAAAAAAAAAATTACAATATACACACATTGAAAACTGAAGATCGGTTACGATAAAAAAACAACTCAAGGGAGTTTAATATATTAATGTTACTTGGAATTTTCCTGTAAATATATCTTATTCGATATTACGTAAAACTATAGCACCTCATCGATTTTAATACTTTAGCTTCTTTTGAGCGCACCTACATTTTCATAACTGCGTGAAGCATGTGAACATTAACATATGAAGTATAATGTAGTATATAACAAATAGCCGCTCGCTTTGACTAAGAGTTTTTTTTTATCCAACACGAGAAATTTTTATCTATATAAACAAACACAACATATGTATTTGTACATAACTTCTTCAATACCTTATCAAAGTTAATTTTGTAATGATATTAAAATCAGTTAATTAGTTACGCATGTAACATTTTACATCACATTGACATGTAAAATAACATTGTAGAAAATAAGATTACTGACTTAACTATCACTCGCAGATGAAGAAACAAATATAAGAATTATAATTTGAAAATAACAGCATTAATTTAGTATTTACAATAATACCAAGATTCAACATTAATCATGTTCGACAAATTGAGTAATCTGTTAAAGCTCAAATATATTTCTGTCAGCAACGAAAGTTTTGCAATAATTTATAGAGGTGTTTTGTATACAGCATAACAAAAACACCTACCACTGGATTTGAACCTGGTTAAAGATATATATAATTCTGTTGTCATTGATGAAATATAGAGGTATCAGATGACAGTGTATGTTTACCAGTTCTTAGGCTTAACAAAATTAAAGTTATTAAAAGACAAAAATAGGAAGTAACTCTATTAAACTAGGACGAAAGTATCACGAAAACGTTTGAGAAAGGTATAATGATAAACTATCATTTTCTAAGAAAATATGTCAACAATATTTATCTTAACTCTTCGCGTAATCTAACTGCTGCAACGTCTAACTTCACCTTAGGAAATAAATAACCTTTAGATCGCCAGATGTTCCGTTCTTTCATGAACTTTATATTATTAGAAATGTTATAAATGATATTTAGCCATGTATCCCTCGTTGTAATCTTTGGAAAACAAGCATACTGAAAAATACCTTCTTAACAATTACTGTTAAATTTGACAGATACTTCTTATATAATAAGTAAATAAATTCAAATTTTCGTGTTCAGATTAGTATAATCATCATGTCTAATAATAGGTGGTAGCACGAAAAGAACGAATCTATACATATAAGTCTTTGGTGTTCTTCTCAGGTTCGACTTTATAGTTTCCTTTTAAACATTCTTGTATGCCTCTAACAATCCTATTTATTCCTTTAAATCCACGTTCATGGAACCATATTCTTCATATTTTAGCGTGTTCTCATCTTGTCTTGATATATGATAAAAGTATTTCACGTTCACTTTCTTGATTTGTTAAAGAGCTGATACTGGTTGGGAGTGTTGGCTTTGAAAGAAATTCTGCAAAGCCTCCTGTAGCAACACTTTTATTGCCATTTAAATGCAAAAATGTGAATTTACAGTAATTGTATTAAAATATGGTGGGAAATAAACGTGTTAAAGAAAAAAAAGGCTTACGGAAAAATGTTTATAGGTCACTTTAGATTTTTAGTTGTCAGTTAATAAAAGCCTATATTTAAAATAATTATATATTACAAACTGCTTGTCTTAGAGAAACTTAATTTCACTTAAGAATCTTACATTTTATTCAAGAAATCTTGGAGATGGTATTTGGTACTTTAAAGCCATATTATACTGTTTACCTAAATAGTTTTCCTGCAGAGAAGAATCGTTTGTATATTTGTTCATTCTTTCTTTTTCAACAATACTGCTTAGATGGTTTTAATAAAATGTTCTTCGGTTTGCGGAATATTGTAAGAATCAGTGAACGGAAGCTGTTATATTGAACATCTTTTATGAGAGTTTTTGAAACAACCTACTCCATGTCCGAACTTTACTAAAAACAAATTATGGTTCCCAATTTATCTCTGGTGAGATTTAGTACCTCTAGGACAGGTACTTATAAACTGTTATCGTTTTAAGCACGTGGTTTTCTTTGTAGCCGTTCTGTATAAGTAAAATAGGATGAGTTTGTAAAATGAAACGGATTTTTTATTAGCCAATCATATTACAAGAAACAAATGTACACCAATGGTGTTTAGGATGTCACCAACAGCTGTTTGAATAACATATATTGTCTAGAAGTGTTCTAAGCAGACCATCTTTTGGAAAACAAAAAGAAGATGGATGTCACGGAGTTATAGTCCAGGACTAAATGTACTCTCAGAAAGGACTGCCTATCTAATCTTCTCTGTTTAAGTTGTGACACGACGAGCAATATGGAGTCTGTCATTATCTTGTTTCAGGCGAACAGTATTCGACCTATGAAGATGTTCATTATCATATTCAATGTGTAGCAAACAGCTTATCTTTACGCAAGGAAAAGGAAAGTTTACGTTGAATAATAATTATAGTGTCTTATTTCAAATTGGTCGATCGTATATATTCAAATTCACTAGCGATCATGTAACATCATTACAAACAAAGCTACCAAGGAATAACATATATAAAGGTTTTTTATATCCCTTGATCCCACATGTTATATGTTATATATAAGATGTTATATCACATGTTATGTACAAATGAATAGGGATTAAAAGCAGAAAGTTTAATTATTTTTTGATTTTCTAAGCGATTAGTGAAGATATATGCATTTTTGCCCTCATTAAATATATACATTCTTAAACTCAGTCGAATCTCAGTTACGAATAGTAGAGCATAAAATATCCGATATGAGTGTGGTCATACGGATAAGCCGTCTATCTCGAGGAAAAACTATCACGAATTTCATTTGTGTAGCGCACTAAGATTAGGTACCACTTCTTGTGGAGAAACAGTAAGTCTTTGACAATCCATTGAAGTGTGAGGTCTCTACCTGTGGACATAATAACATTTTACTTTTTTGATGCAAAAATGTTCAACTAATAATCAGAATTGTGCCGACATTTTGTATACACCAACTTATTGTAGCTAATTATTTAAGTTTAAAGCTAGCATTTTCAAAATTTAGAACATATATTTAGTCAGATCAATGGGAAACTGAATGGAGAAAGAATGATAGATAGATAGTTCAAAACTCAATAACTCATGAAGCTTCCTGTTTCCTACTTTTCTTACTCATGAAATATTTCCAATTACTTTTTCATATACTTTTAATCCCTTAATTTCTATACTTTCTGATCAATTAGTATAATTCAGAATATGGACTTAATAAATATAATGAAGCAATTCCAATACAGGAGATGAAGTTTAAAAACTAACCAATCAGAGAATAAAAGGTTTTCACAGTCCGCTGGTCCGTATTGACATAAAGAAAAAAAAACAATTAACTAATGAACTTGGTCATAATGTTATCAAGAAAACTTTATGGAGAGTGAATATACGCATATCCACTTTAATAAAATGGTTTATTAAATATGAAAACCTTAATTAATGCCTCGTATATTACAGATATTAATTTATGATTTATGCGCAAAGAAAACCGATGTTTGCAAGTGAAATAAATGACATCACAACTCTTTCTTTCTGGCAGACTAGTCAGAATGATGGACAAATATTTATACGAATTTAATAACTAAAACCAGTCTTTAAATAAAAAGTTTTAGTTAAAAAATAATTTTGCTTTCGTTAAAATATAGTTAAAATATTTAAAATACACTGGGAAGTAAACTTGCTTTTTCAATGATGGCTAGTTACACTTGTTTCATGATTTTCATTGTTTGCCTGTTTCTGTATGATTTACGTATTGAGATCAACGCAGCGGGAATGAGAGATACGAAGTTTAAACGAACAAGTCTTGGAAAACAGATGACATTTTTTGTTGCAAACTCAACTTCCAAGACGACACAAACTCGACGAGGGTGTGCAGGCTACTGTCTCACTGAGAATGAATGTCGCGGTTTTAATTACGATGAACATCAGAAGCAGTGTGAGCTTTTGGAATTTCCAGACGAAGCGTTCTCAGCTTATGAAAACCGCACTTCTTCTGTATTCTTCAGACAGGTAGGTAATGATTTGTTTTGAATTTCGCGCAAAGCTCAACGAAGGCTATCCGTGCTAGCCGTCCCTAATTTAGAAGTAATAGACCCACCGCCAACTCTTGGTTTATTTTTTACTAACGAACAGTGGAATTGACCGTAACATTACAAAGCCCCCACGGCTGAAAGGGCAGCATATTCGAAGTAGCGGGGACAGGTAGGTATAGCTTTTTTTGTAATTAAGCTCAAAGCTACAAAATGAGCTATCTGCGCTCTGCCCACTACGGAACCCGGTTTGTAGCGTTGTAAGTCAGCAGACATACCGCTGTGCCATTGTGGGGCAGGTAGTTATAGACTTAAAGTTGTAAAATATATAAAATATATTAACAGTATACGGTTTTCATCAGTTTAGAATGTGTTTAAGGTTTAAATAATTAGTACTGAATTAATGAGCAAATTGACATAAAACCTTCACAATTTAAACTACCAAATAAATAAAATTAATCTTCACAATTTAAACTACCAAATAAATCAAATTTATCTAATAATGAAAAGAAATAAGGTAGTTCTATTTAACATTCATTTTTAATCTATTACAATAGTTAAACTTACGTTTAAATGTTTTAAAAGGATAAGTAATTATTAATACGCTCCTAATTGGTGTAATGAATACGCGTGTACCAACTGAATTGGCGTTCCAATTGAATTCAATAGATCTTAATATTTACATGTATTTTTATTTACGCTACAATATTTTACTAATATTTTCAGTGAACTTGTTTTTCAGACATGTTAGCACATTTAGTGTTTAGTTTTACACAAAAAGGTCTGTTCTCTATCATTTCTATTTGATTTTTGCAAAGTTCACATGATGGTGAAGTAAAAATTATCCTGTTCATTAACCTTACATTATTGCATACATTATCTAATTTTCTCCTTAATTAGAAGCTTCTAAATTCTGAAACTACGGTAGGATAAAAATACTACATTCGGTAAATATTCTCATTATTTAACGTTTCTGGTTGTTTCCGACGTGCTTTTAAAATTAATTCAAACTGAGATTTCTGATGAGAGATGGCGCTTTGAACTCGTTCTTGTGGGACAAAATAAACCCTTATCTTGCTGGCGCCTACTGTTTCGCTCTAAGCCAACCAAAGACTACTTCACTGTGTTTCTCTATAGTCCCACTTCATTTAAAGTATAACAATGAGCCTGTAATCTTTTGAAGCAAAGTCATACGCTTTATTTTGCACACACATACACACAGTGTATGTATATAGCAAGTCATACCTGTTTTCTTGTTCTTGTTCAGTCAGTGTTATAAGTGTAGTTTGTATTATTTGTTAAATGGAGAACATTTCTTTTGTTTTATCTTTCAACATGTATACAGCACTTGACGGATGATTACATAAACCTGCCTGAACAAACTTTATCTAAGTCTTTGAGCATATCAATATCTACCTCTATATGTGTTCATTTCACATTCAGTAAAGCAGCAATTACTTGTTTGTTTGTTTGTAATTAAGCACAAAGCTACACAATAGACTATCGGTGTTCTGCCCACCATGGGTATCAAACTTCGGTTTCTAGCGTTGTTTACAGATTGAACTTACTGTTTCTCAAATTCATTTTAGCTAAAGCTAATATTACGTTCATTGTCAGTATCCAACTGTATATTTTGAACACTTTCTTAACCGTTTCGTTTACAACACAGACATATTCCTTATAATATGTGTTATTAATAATAAATAGCGACTCACTTACTCATGTTTTTAATAGTTCAAGACAACTCTGTTCTCTATGATTTCGTTTAATTCTTCAAGTAAAATTTAATGTATGGCAATTACATGCGTTTTGTTAATCATCGTAAGTTTCAATATTTTAATTACAGTCAGAATCATACACGAAGTTATTCTACGCGTACGAGTGACATGTACAAAGCACACCCCCCTGCAAACCATCCTTTGTACGAGGACGACGATTTTCCAATGCACGTTTCAACAGCGCAGTCACAAATAAATCAATATCCGAAGCGTCTGGTGGCTTGACCAGTACATATCTGTATGGAATACTCATTTCATTCTCCACCTACTTGGGTATACGAGGGTTGAATGGAAAAGTCATGGAAGCAGCTTCTGTGTACGTGACTTGTGTTCCTTTTCCAGATGGATATCCTTCTTTATTACGTTGTGTACTGTTGCCTAGGGCACAAAGACGGCTTATGTTACAAAACGCCACACTTTTCTTACCACGGCTTGTTGCAGATCTTTTTATAAATGGCCCTGGTACCCCAAGTTGATCCATTTGTTTTTTCCAATGCAAATTATAAATACTCGATCCGAACATATCTTTAGGATCTGAGGGTATTAATATTTTGTGCCGGAGAGGACTACTACATACCATTTCTAAAAAGCGATCAATTCTCGATGTCATTACACTACCAAAGAAATGCTAAAAATGTAGTTCTGATACATTCCATTCCACCGCAAATTTATATCGGCTATGGTTGTCACGCTACTTTCTTACTTGCATACTTGAAATCGTTTTAGTATAACTTACACATTATTTAATACATCATGCAAAATAATTTCATTTCATTATGAGATATACAGAGGAGTTATGATGTGGGACACAATGATAATTACAGGTTTAGGTGTAAAAGAGAGCATATATTAATCTATGAAAATTAATACATGTTAAACTTCATTCAGAAACATGCGTCTTGTTATGATCAGGAGCATGTGTTTAGTTATGATAAGAAAAAATATATAATCATTATAATTAACAACACATTAAATTATAAGCGTGAACACGTCCCTGTTTAAGTTAAAATACACAATCAGTTGTATCAGAAACACATCTTCAGTTAAAACAGAAAAACACACGAAAAGTTATAATCATACTCAGGTTCACACGTTAGTCATGGTTATTAATGCATCTTAAAATTAGAAACATGTGTTCAGCTATAACTGAGTGTCATACGGAAATTTTGTAATTTTCTTTAAAGATAATGCTTCGTTTTTGTAACAATCAACTTTGAAAACTAAATGCTACCAATCTGTAGAATGATTAACACTTTGGGTGATCATATGGATTGAACACCTAGTAAGGTTTCTTGGCGGTTGAGATAAAACAACGTTACTATAAATATATAATTTCTTGAAATGTAGTATTTTAAACGTTTACAAGCCATATGTTAGTTGTACACTTCCGCACTATACCCCCACCCGCAGCGTCTCAGCGTTCAGTCTTAAGGCCTACAACTTTAAAATTAGGGTTTCGATACCGAGATCAGATAGTCCTTTGTGTAACTTTGCGCTTAACAACAACCAAACCATAGCATTTCATACTATTTCATATCCATAGCAAAAATATTGGAAAAATACAATGTTAACGCTATGAATAAGATATGTGATTATAGTTTCAGATATTCTTTTGCGTTCTTTAACGTCCAAAGAACAAGAAAAAACATATGAAACAAGAAAGAGGTGAGCGTTTGTGTTCATTAACGTTTAAAGAGCAAGAAAAAAAACAATGAAAAACATATGGAACAAGAAAGAGGTGAGCTATTCAGGATTCCGCTTAGTTTGTGATTTCGAACATCTTATAACCTTTACAGATCAACTGTTCTGAGAGACTGTGTGCTAACGGAGCAAAGTGTACTGAACGAGTAGCTTTTCCTTTCAACTTTAAATGCCAGTGTACCAGAGGTTGGTGTGGAATTCGTTGTCAAAAGCGTAAGTTTATTGCATATATTTTTGGATTAAGTCATTTTATTAAAAATACTAATATGTTTGGAAATAATTTCTTTTGTAATCATTAAAGCAATTTGAAGGATTAACTTATAGCAATTCCTTATTCAGAAATTCAAATTTTTATTTCACCGCTAATCTACGTATAGGAATATTATTTAAGCTTCAGAATATTACCGCTACTTTAAATATTGCAGAATACAAAATGAGTGAGAATCTGATTTATATAAGTTAATTCAGTTTGGCCGCAAAATCAAGACTATCTAAGCTAGAATAGTAAATTAAGCATTGCTTAGAACACAACTCCTTCCCAATAAACATATGTGTATAAAGTATATACCAATAAGAACCCGCTAATATTATTTTGAGGAAATGATGTCAATGCGTTAAAGTTCAAAGTGGCCGTTAAACAAGCATCGGGTACTAAATAGCACGCTAATCATTATTTTAAGGAAAACTATAAGAAAGACATATTTGATGTTGCAAAAATTTTAATATTGTGTATAGAAAAATCAATCGACGTCAAACGAACACGTTTCACGTTATATGCCTATTAATATTATTTTAAAACAGATGTGTTTACAAAAAATAAAATGTCTAATATTGAACTTGGGTTCGTTATATTTAAATTATTATACGAAATTTTATTATAGATCTATTAAAAGAAGTTGGGGAATGTTGACTTCGACTTAATTATTAATTTTAATATTAATAAATAACATTGTCATATTTAACATATTTTTCCCTTTTCTTATTTATTAAAAATAATAATTGCAGCGTCATGCATATCAGGTTTATAAAAGAACGTGAAAAAACTAGTATATATATATATATACACACACATATATTAACTTTTTTGTAACTCAGTTCACTATAGAATCATCAAGAATCATTGTCTGATAGCCCACGACATTAACGGAATTCACGGCCAACCTCAGGTCTCCCTGAAGGACTGTGTCAGTATGTGTCTCAAAACACCCAAATGCCAATCTGTGGACGTTTCAGTGTTCGAGTCTCGATGTGTTTTCAACAATGTGGATCAACACACAGTCGCTTTAACACCAGAGTGTATACCCTTCCAAATGTATGGTTATTCTCATATTTACTTCCCAGAATGTTATAATTAGATTAGTTTAGTAGCCACACTACAGTCAAGAGAGCAGCTGAAGCTGGTTCTTGTTAGGCTTACTAGATAGGTGCAGTTTCTCTTGCTAATGACGAACCTGCTCTTTCCAATTTTTTGTGTGTATTTTCTTTGTAACCACTCATCACACACGCACATAATACTTATATATAAACATATAGTGTTTGCAAATTACTTTTTGTTCCAAAATATTAACTTGTTTTTCTTAAACAACAAATATCCACCGAGTTAAAAACTCC
>NW_013666121.1:531173-536931 GCF_000517525.1 Limulus polyphemus
CAAGCTATAAATACTTTGGCAATTGTCTTGTAATTCACTCCTGAGGATGACGTTGTAACGTCAAAATATGTAGAGTGATCAATTTTTTGAAGGCCAAAGATAGGCCTAAATAAAATGTTTTTAACTGTGTACCAGTTTAACGTTGGATATTATTTATGAGTTTGACTAAATACGTGTTTGTTTTCGAAAAATCACAAACACTTTCAATAATCTTCAAAATTACAGACTCCGCTTATAGCGTTCACAGCTGATGGGTTCCACATATTGAGTAACTATGTTTTTGGTTGTTATAAAACTGAATGTAAAGAACTGACTGAAACATCCTACACTTCACTTTATTACTTTCTTCTTGTCAACAATAGAACTACTTTCATCCTATAGCTCACTCGACTGCTTTTTATTTGCCAAATGCTTATTTTCGCTTCATTTCCATGCTTGTTATTTATCAATTTGGAGATAAATTTTCCATATAATCAATGTACACTATAAAGATCTAATTAAGTATTTGAGAACTTTAAATGAAGCTCTGAAACTACCAGATAGTTTTAGTAACCGTAATAATAAAGATGGAATGTTTAATTTTAGTAGTAATTTAAGTTTGCAGTATCAAATAGTAGAGTCTATAAAAATATTCTAATTTACAAGTTAAAATATTCTTCAATAAGCTTGATAAAACTATTAACTGTTAGCTTACTGCGAAAAATATCTTATATACATCCATATATATTAGTTAATATTTACTTTCTAAATTGTAAAATGATTTTACAGTATAAGAAAAAAAGAAATTAATGTAGATACCATTTAAAAAAGTCGTAATATTCAGGGCTAATCGCACTTTATAAGAAAAATATGTGATGCTCCATGCTATCATTGGAAACATTTTCTTTATTATCAGTTTGAAACTTTCTACAAACATTCCACTATATGCAGACGTTGCCTTTTAGCATCGTATTCAAACAGATCAAACGCACTAAACTCCACTGAAGATATATCTGGGGATATGACAGTTATATAGTCGAATGGAATTGCTGTGTTTCCAGTTTTTTCTTCGGCCATCTTTATCAAGAAAATAGCTAATGATTTTGAAATGTGCTGGAAACTTGTGAAGTATTGGCTCACAAGCCTTCGTCAACTTCAAATACTTTATGTTAATGTTGTCAGGAGATTTGCGAAGTTTTGTTGTAATAACATTTTGTATTGGATATGACAGTGATGTAGTCGAACAGAATTGCTGTGATTTCAGTTTTGTTTAGATATGTTTGTCATGAGCCAGTTATTAACTTTGAAATTTGAGTGGAAGTTGGGAACTTTTGACTTGCAAACTTTCGTCAACTTCGAATCATTTTTTATACTAATAGTGCCATGAGATATGCCAAGCTTCATTGCAACAACCTTTTGAATTGGAGTGTTATCTTTTGTGACAATAACTTTCACTTAATGGATGAGAGCTTTACTCCGAACTAGATTACGATGTGCTTTCAAAGTTTTACTGTCCTAGACAATTTGTTGTGTAAGTTTGCAAGTTTTGTAAGCTTCCTTGGAAAATATTAAAGTTCACTTCTTCGAATTTTTTTGCCCTTTGATTGTACATCTTTTAACAATTGTACTATACCATTATTTTTCTTCAGAAAGAGCTATTCGTAATTATCCAGGAATAATCTACTCGTTATTGCATTGTTGAATTTTTAGAAATTCTCCCTGAATTAAATATATATTGGTGCTAAAGATGTCTATGGCGCTACATCTCACATCTATAAAGACACACCACTGTATTTCTAAACACAGATCGTTCTTATAAACTGCGATTAACCCTATATTTTAAAGATTTTTCTCCCATTGACTCAATGGTAAGTTGGACGGCCTATAACTTTATGTTTAATGTTCAAATTACCGATTTTGTTTTTATACTGTACACAATTGGTGTGATCTACTTATTGAGTAAATCTATGTTCATGTCTGTTACGTCACTCAGTTTGATGAACTAGCCAAAATATTGGGTAACGTCACTCATTTTCTATTGGACCTCAATAGTAACTAGAGGATTAATTTCAATATTTATGGTATTTTGGTGAATTTGTTTGTTGATTCACATTATTAGAAGCCCTAGAACCGTGAACCTCAGAACATTTTTGTGCATGAATTGTTTAGAAAAATGTGTTTAACCTTAGAATTAAGAGTCGATATAACAGAAATTAGAGGATTTTTTGGACATCATGATATCTGTAAAAGGATAAAAAGCGTCCAAATTGCTTTTCAAAGATAATTAATAATAGAGATTTCGAACAATTGAACTCATCGCTTCACGTCTTGCAGAGAAATATTCATATGAAAATTAGTTCTTCCCTCCCCTCGTTTGTTTCAATATTTTGGTGGAAGCTCTTTGTCCCTTACAATATAATTTACTTAAAGAACACTTCTTTCAGTGACAAACTAGCCAATATACACTGGGAGAATTTCTGAAAGTCATGTTTACCCTAGTCTCAGTTTAAAGCGCAAGGTGGGATGGTATGATGTTTTCATGAAATGCAAAAGTTCTGGATGCAGTCAGGAGAAGATTCCTGTTGAAGTTAAACGATCAGAAAGAAAGTTCGTCTAAAAAGTTATTATCCAATAAAAAAAGAACAAGAAAACTGCGAAGCAGAAGGAATAGTAAGAAGAACATATTCTGTCCCTCACATTGTAACCACTTTCATTGTTTCAGATCGTTCAGTGATTGACAGACTTACATAAGATTGATCAGACTTCAACTAATGAAAGTCATAATTAATAACTGAAAGATAATTATTATTGTTTCTTCTAAGTGCAGTGCCCTAGATTTCATGTTCATTTTGGAAACTATTCTTACAGTACAAATCAGAGTCAAAATGTAATGGCCCTGAGCAAAACTAGCCTTGCTTTGGGAAGACTTTTTCATCAACACCAGAACAACATTTTGGGAGTTTCACTGCGTTTGTCGAAGCCAGAGAAAGAACCCTAAGCTTATATAAAATTGTATACAAGAAATTGGTTTAATGGATTTGCTCATAGCAGTTTCTGTACGATTGACTCACGGTTTGAAGGTTAAGAAGCCTATTTATAAGGTTAACATTTTGTACTAAAGTTATCAAACTTACTCTTTACTGATTCAACATAATGTTTTTTATGTTACATAAAGTTATCTGGGTTTTTTTTGAAGTTGTAACTAAATTTTCTATATAAGCGTTGTTATTACTTTTTACCATAAAAACGTATGACCAAACCTAGTAAATTCATTTCAATCGTTAAGTCACAAACAACCATGAAATTTGAATCCCTGAAGTTCATTTTGTAAAATATTGTGTGTGTGTGTGTTACTGAAATAATGAAACCGTTAAAACTGATAGTAGTTGGCACAGGGTTTGAGTTGAGGTTGGCTTTTCTGGCGCACAGCTATTAAGACCATCAGCGTCAAACAAGGTAAAATTACACAAAAGTAATGTTATGCTTGTGATAAATAATAAACGATATAAGACACCTCGGTAGATGAATTATTATAATATGTATTATTACTTAGATACATACAATGGAACATGAGGAATACAATTATAACCACTTAAGTTCGCCATATCATTCCTAAACGTGATTCCAACGAAGGGATGGACCTTGGAATACTTTTCTATTTTATTCCAGCATATATATTAGTGATTTATGGAAACTAGCAAAAACAAGTTGATGGTTTAAGTGGGGACTAGAGTCTGCAATCTACTGATTCTAAATCAGACGACTTACCAATAACAGGCTACGAAAACCCCCTAAACTGTTAAACTTTGTGAAAATGTGAATAACAAATTATAGATTGGTACGAAAATAAATTTCAGTAAGTAAGTTATCATAATAACTCAAATAATAGTTTGTATATCAAAGCCATCAAATCAAAAATAAAAACAACAACGACATGAAAGTAGGATAAACGTTTGAGAAATCGTATTTTATGCATTGAATGAGAAGATTTAAACAATATCTATTTTCTTTTTAAATTTATTATAAGGCCTTTCTGAAAATAATAAAGATGAATGATATAAAATATGATATATATATATATGTAGAAATTAAACTTATGTTAAAATAGTTCTTTAGAACACCATTTTTCAGTGCATGTAAATCTTTCTAATATGCAGTTTACACATTATTACAATATGCAGAGTTTATAAATGCATTTATATAAATATTGTCTTTAGAAAATAACTAGAAATATTTTAAAAATGCGTGTCTGTCTCTTGTTTTAATCGACGTGGTGTTACTTGTAACATTACTATAGAAATTTGTATTATAATTTAGCTTCATTTTCTTCAATATATAGACACTGAAGCTATCTATTTTAACAACTATATGGTGATGCATTTGATTTTTGTTGTTGATTGTTTTGACTTATGTTGCGCTAACTGAATTAAAGAAGACATAAAGACAGTAAGAAATGATGATAAGACTTCGGAAAAACTTGTTTATACGTATTCTGCTTTTAGTTTTCAGCTTCTATACAAACTGTCAGTAGAATTGATATAGAGTACTCCTGAAGAAACTGTAAAGCGAAACTTCTAGTAAACATAATAGAATGTCCTGAAGTCTTATGGTCGTTCTTATACTGATCCTCAATTGTTTTCGTTTACCCGAAATAGTACGGTCACAATTACATTTTATCTGTCAAAAGTTATTAGACCAATATTGAAGCTACTACTACATATTAAAATCATACCATTGCCAATATATATATATACTTCTGAAACGGTTTTTATCATTCATTTTTCAAAAGAAAAACAAAACACAGATGTATTAAGAGCACACAGAAATCTGAAAATTTACGAAATACATTACTGTATCGTCACGAAGAGTCAAAACATTTCAGTATGTGTTATATATACAGCTACTTTCTACATATTTGTACTCACAGAACGTTTAAATCTCAGTGAAACAATATTGAATAACTAACATCAATGATACCAAACATACATGAAGTTTAAAGCCCACAACGTACTCTAGGAGGGTGTAGTCGTCGTAGAAGCTTAAGAGTTTTATACCATGAGTAGAACTGAACTTGATTAACGATTAAGAATTCACCAGAGAGTTATGCGTAGTGCCAGTAGAACTGAGCATGAGTAACGATTAATAATTCACTAGAAAGTTATGTGTAGTGCCAGTAGAACTGAGCTTGATTAACGACTAATAATTCACTAGAGAGTTATGTGTAGTGCTAGTAGAACTGAGCATGAGTAACGATTAATAATTCACTAGAACGTTATGTATAGTGCCAGTAGAACTGAGCTTGATTAACGATTAACAATTCACTAGAGCGTTATGTGTAGTGCCAGTAGAACTGAGCATGAGTAACGATTGATAATTCACTGGAGAGTTATACTGGCACTACACAAAGTAGAACTGAGCTTGATTAACGACTAAGAATTCACTAGAGAGTTATGTGTAGTGCCAGTAGAACTGAGCATTATTAACGATTAATAATTCACTACAGAGTTATGTGTAGTGCCAGTAGAACTGAGTATGAGTAACAATTAATAATTCTCTAGAGCGTTATGTGTAGTGCCAGTAGAACTGAGCATGAGTAACGATTAATAATTCACTAGAGAGTTATGTGTAGTGCCAGTAGAACTGAGCATGAGTAACGATTAATAATCCACTGGAGAGTTATGTGTAGTGCCAGTAGAACTGAGCATGAGTAACGATTAATAATCCACTGGAGAGTTATGTGTAGTGCCAGTAGAACTGAGCATGAGTAACGATTAATAAT
>NW_013666122.1:0-17521 GCF_000517525.1 Limulus polyphemus
ATCTTCACAACCTACAGTTAGTTGTCGAGTGTGGTCTAAGTACAAGCATCATGTGTAAAGTTATTCAACAAAAAACGCTCAATTTTGACTAGAATATTTGCACACGCCTACGCGAAATGTCACATGAGCTATTGGTCTAACATTTTTATTACAGCTTCACCTGAAAGTAAAAGTGAACCGTTTTAAGTTCTTTATCATTTGGATTAAAGACGGCTGATTTAGAGCAGCAAAACTATATAGTGAAAGCACGTGCAGATACACAAGTATTGGTTAGGCTAAGCAAACTAGATTAGCAGTTTCTAGCTTAAGTTTTCAAAAGAATCTTCGGGTGGACGGTTATTATTCATTGCCAACTTTTAAGCACAAATTTGATAAATTTTATGAAATTCTACTAATTAAAGAACGTTTAGCGTCACGTGATATTAGCTTAAGCAATTAGCGTAAATAATGATGCTTAATACGGCTGTACCAAGTGCATGGTGGTGATGACAAGAAACTGTTAATCTAAATTCCATTGCGTTATTATAAAGGAGGCTATTAACACTGTTTTAGAGAGAAGAAACTACCACCATATGTTTTAAAGAATCTGGTTGGTTCTGTAAAGTATAGGTCTGTTCCGAATAATAGGGTTGCAATCCTAAAGCAAATGTTGGTTACTATCGAGTGTCACTTTCTTACTTGCTATGGTTTGTTGGTGTATATTAACAAAAAGTCATGATATTTAATCAAAAACACCTTAGGTGTTAAAAAATGATTGAGTGTGCGACCTAAATGAATAAAATCGAAATTGGCGGCCAAACTGGTTGCTACACTTATAGCATTGATAATAATTTTACAGCAAATATTCATGCATTGGTTAATTAGGCCGCGTATTTTGTTTTACCCACCATCATGCCCCAAGTTGAGCAAAAAGACACGGCCTAGCTAACTAATGAATGAATATTTGGTGTCAAATTCTTATCACCATTTTTACAATTGATACACACTGGTCAAGATGACCTGAGAGCAGGATTATAGCGATTAAAAGCTTCTGTATTTTTCCCCCACTTAACTTTGTTAAAAAACGAAACAAATATTATTAAACAACAACATCATAGACATCAGCTTTCTAGTCCTCTAACCTACCCGACTTACAAACTGATTAACTGTATTGGTATAAATTATTCTAAAATAGATAAATGAAACATTGTTACATTATTCTCTGGTGTTTTAATAGAAAATAATTTGGATGAAGCATAGAAAAATCATTGTCAAAATTGGATGTATCAAAGAGAGAACATTGTCAAAATTAGGATATAGCAAAGAGAGAAATTGTCAAAATTTGATGTATCAAAGAGAGAACATTGTCAAAATTGGATATAGCAAAGAGAGGAAATTGTCAAAATTTGATGTAACAAGGAGAGAACATTGTCAAAATTGGATGTAACAAAGAGAGAACAGTGTCAAAATTAGATATAGCAAAGAGAGAAAATTGTCAAATTGGATGTAACAAAGAGAGAAAATTGTCAAAATTGGATATAGCAAAGAGAAAAATTGTCAAAATTGGATGTAACAAAAAGAGAACATTGTCAAAATATTTCCAGTTATGCTTGATGCGGTTGAATATATTTATCTAATTTAATTTTACAGGATCTCTCCCTGATTGTGTTCTGGATAATACTTTACCGAACATATAAACGCAGTAATGTAATCCTATTTATTTCACACTACGCATCTTTACCATATGTGTTCACTACAATATCAGTATATACAGAAAGCTGATGGACCTAGTGATATATTCAATGAGTGAATCGTAGGTTGATTCTTAATCCACTCAAACATACGAGAAGGATGTAATTTGCATACTAATTATCTTCACAAAAGTACCGAGCGTCCCTTGTTTCAAAGTGTTTTAATTTAAAGCACAGTTACGCTCGCGAACAATCTTTTCCTTAAAATTTTAATGATCGTTTCCTGCAAAGTTACAGACTATTAAGAACAGTGTAATATTTAACAGCGACATCGTAGAGTGTGTGACTGTCCAGACTATGAGATCTGAACTTTAAGTTGTATACGTGAGCTATGGATGAAAAAAAAAGAGTTGTAACATCATCAAGAGATTGTACGATGTAAATTATTGCTTTACATAGTTTTCCATGACAGATATGCATCCTTTAAGCTAATTGGTATGCAAATGATGTGTATTTACTTCTGAACTTTCCCTAACTTGTATTAGCTAATGAGGTTCTCTTCACTCAAATCACTTATTTCCGGAAAATTCAAAGCATGCTGTTAAATAACTAGTTTTCTGGTCGTGAACGCACTCATTGTTCTTTCGCTTGTGTTTGTATACATAAATGGAAATACAGAGACGAATAACCGACAAGAAAATTCAAAGCATGCTGTTAAATAACAAGTTGTCTGGCCATGAATGCACTCATTGTTCTTTCGCTTGTGTTTGTATATAATGGAAATACAGAGACGAATAACCGACAAGAAAATTCAAAGCATGCTGTTAAATAACAAGTTGTCTGGCCATGAACGCACTCATTGTTCTTTCGCTTGTATTTGTATACATCAATGGAAATACAGAGACGAATAACCGACAGGAATTAACCGTTCTAAGGTATTACAATGATTTCATTTCGTCCCTCAGAATTCGGATCTAATCGGAACAAGGCAGTAAGACTTCCCATCCGAGCAACTATGAAATATTTAAGTTAAAATTGGTTAGAACTCTATACAATGACTTCTTAGAACTGAAACTATTATGAACAGCAAAATATAGATAAGCTTCTAATTATGATTATAATGTTTGTGCTTTATTTACATTCACACCTAAGATAGGCGTATCTTTAATGCTTTAGACTTAAGTTGGGAGTAGTTACAATCATTTGGATCTCAGATGGATGTAGTTTTAATTATTCATACCTAAGATAGACGTAGTTTTAAACTTTCAGACTTGAGATTAGTTTCAATCGTTCAGACCTGAGACGGGGGTAATTATTCATACCTAAGATAGACGTAGTTTTAATCATTCAGACTTAAGTTGGGAGTAGTTTCATTCCTTCAGACTTGAGATTGGGGTAATTTTAATTATTCATATCTAACATAGGCGTAATTTTAAGCATTCAGGTCTGAGATAAAATAGTTTGAATGATTTATCAGAAGGGAGCGTCATTATAGTTTCCAAGTATTTATAGGGATTCATATAGAAAGTTATAAAATATTATCATTAATACTTATTTTCCTATTATGTATAATGCATATAGGGTTGGTATATTTTTAACCGAAACATTTATCAATGCGCTAATCATACTAAGCCATATCGATGGGGCAAATATTGAATACAAAGGAAAACTTCCTGTCTGTCTGTCTGTGCACGTATCTCCTCTTAAACGAGTTGACCGATTCAGACCAAACTTGGCATGTTACTTAATTTTCAACTACTGAACAAATGATAGGCAGCCAGCCAGTCGCAATCCACCCAGGATAAAAGGTTGATTGTCACCCTTACAAAGCACTCATAGCTGGGAATATTTCATAGCATAGCATGGATTTGAACCTGTCACACCACCTCCGAAATCCAGAGCTAAACCATTGAGTCAACCCGCGCCCTTATGTAATTTATTCTCTAAACATTTACTAATCCAACAAATAACATTATCCAAACAGAATTATTTATATATTTCGTATTAAAATATGAACAGAGTATAAAGAGTGTCTTGAACTGACAACTGTATTATACTTTTAAACGTAAATTACGTCATAAATTACATAAAATCTGGTCCATCCATTAAACTCCAGTTAACATCTTAAAATCCCAGGTAAGTGAATTAGACCATGCCAAGGTGCCTTTACTGGCCTTAACTAATACAAATGTAGTGCGTTTTATCAAAAGTTGTGACGTAGGTTATTAATGTTTACTTACACGGAGAAAAAACAGTTTGTTTTAGAGGAAATATAGAAGGATCGCCTAAGCCTACTCTCACCTAACTACCAGTAAGAGTACCATTTTTTGGACCCACGTTATAAACGTCAAAAATTACACGACAAATTAACTCTTCGTGCAATATAGCTATAAACATAATTAACCTATTTGATCTTACTTTAACCCATGCACCAAAAGCTTGCGGTAAGTACAATTGGATCAATATGATTACGGAGTGGACCGATGTTTATCTTCGTAATTAAATTATGAAAACCAGGATTTCATTGAATTTACGAACACATTTTTATTTAATTCTATGTTTTCACACTCGACGAATAGTCATTTTTATAGGAGTTCTTTAACTGGTGAAAACTTTAATCTCGTTTTTCTATACAGCACACGAGGAAAACCCACGGGTGATACCTTAAACATTGTTTATTATAACAGACAAGATCGTGCTCTAGGGCAAGGAGCAATCTCTTTCCTAGATATGTCTTCAACATAATACTTACGGATCAACAATACCCCACTACTCGTGGATCAACAATACCCCACTTATTGCGGATCAACAATACCCCATTTATTGCAGATCAACAGTACCTCACTACTTGCGGATTAACAATACCTCACTTCTTACGGATCAACAATACCCCACTACTTGCGGATCAACAATACCCCACTATTGCGGATCAACAATACCCCACTTTTTAAGGATCAACAATACCCCACTTCTTACGGATCAACAATACCCCACTTCTTAAGGATCAACAATACCCCATTTATTGCAGATCAACAGTACCTCACTACTTGCGGATTATCAATACCCCACTTCTTACGGATCAACAATACCCCACTTATTGCGGATCAACAATACTCCAGTTATTGCGGATCAACAACACCCCAATTTTAAGGATCAACAATACCCCACTTCTTACGGATCAACAATACTCCCCTTATTGCGGATCAACAACACCCCACTTTTTAAGGATCAACAATACCCCACTTCTTACGGATCAACAATACTCCAGTTATTGCGGATCAACAATATCCCACTTCGAGTTAACCGAATATAGTGTTCTCTTACGATAAAGCACGTCGTCCATTTCTCTCTGAATGGTGGCCGCTTAAAAAATTATTTTTATATACAAGCAGATGCACAAGTTCAGCATAATTCCACTGTTGATTTTCAGACAGAAGAGTATTGTTTAATTTTCAAATATCGGGTTGTACAAATTCGGGTTAATCTAGACTTTTTTCTTTCCAAAACATTACAGAACTTTGTGTTATAAACAACAATTTTTAAACGTGTTTATAACGAGTAAAACAATCATCTTAACTTAACGACACAAATCTATCTTTTTATTTCTTTTACATCACAGTGCTCGCTCCGTGATAACTGGTAGTGAGAAAATAGTATGGTTTTAGTACGACTTTCGTAAATTTATATAGTTTCAAAAAAAAACCTATTGTCTCTTTAAAAAAAAAAAATCCACGTTCCTTTGTTTTTGTTTTTCAAACCGTATTTCCGTGTAACTGTTGATGGGAGCTTCAGAATAACTTAGCAATGCATGGGTACTTTGATAAGATAAATATAAAAGAAAACCTACTCATCGGAGGTCGACTGGTTGTTATTTATGTAAATAAATAAACAAATAGTGATAAGTGTATTTATTTTACTAACCCGAAATAAGGGGTGCCCTATGAATTCAGATTGATAATGACGTCTTCCTATAAACACGCCCTTTTAGTGTGGTTCGTGAGTGATGCAAAGAAATAACTGTACGTATTAGGGAGCTCAGACGTTTTGAATACCGAGAAATTATAGACACAACATGATAGAATCTGCCAGTAAAAAAAAAAAACATGTTGAGATTTATAAAAGGAGAAGAAAAATATGCGGTAAACGTTTTGGTCAAATGATCTTCGTTGAACACAAAACAATAACTAAGTACAAAGAATCAATTTAAATGATTTTGCTGACGGTTTCTTTTTTATGCTATTCTTATTGGTTCAAATATTTTCCAACGTTTTCAGTTTTTAGTTGCAGGTAAAAAGGAACAGTTCGTCATTAGACCACAATAAGAAGGAACAGTTCATCATTAGACCACAATAAGAAGGGACAGTTCGTCATTAGACCACAATGTTTCTGTCATAAATGGACAAGACGGACGAAGGTGTTTCACCTAACCTCTGACCCCTGCTTACCCTTTTCTCCGTGTTTTCAGGCTAGTTAAACACGTATTTTGTGAATATAAATAGCTATCTGCAAACTGAGATTTGTTAAAATAATTAGTATTTATTTATTGTCAACATTATTTTTATGTTTACATTAATTCCCTGTTTTAAAATGCAACAGATATTCATTGCTTAGGGGAACAAAAAGAAATATTAAGTAGACATTGTTAATTTTATGTAGTTAGTTGCACTAGAATTGTAACTGTTAATCAGTTGTTGGATCTCCGTTTGGTGTCCACCAGCAGTAATAAACATCAATACGGAACTCATCACTAAATGGTTGACTCTTATCTTTGTGAATTTATATAGAGAAATGGAAACAAAGATGAAGATTTATTTAAACAATTTTGATATCGCAGAATTCGCTAAATAAATATCATATAATGTTTTATTATTAATTATGATATTTTATTGCATTACTGGTGATATTTTCAAAACGTTCTGTTGGTGGCCACCAAACGGAAAAGATCCCAGTTGTTAAATGTTGAGTACGATTTTCTCAAACATATTTTCATTTATATCTAACTTTGTATATTTAGTTTAAAATGCATTAATGAATTGATATAAATATGTTAATCGTTTTCTAGGATTTGTACGTATATTTTATCTATTTTAGATATTTATGTGAAAACTTTTTATGTTGTTGTTGTAAAAAAAGTTTTTAAGTTCCAGGAAATTCATAATTCGCTCTTACATTATTTCAACTGTCCTCCCCATGGTTATTTTGAGTTTCTAACATATTTGAATTTCACAAAGACTCATTTGGTTCGAGATCTCTACTCTCACTTTTTCTATGGTGTCATTAGCAATTTAAAACACCACACACACACCCCGAAGAAGCCGTTCGCTTAACATTAACAGTTAATCAAATACATCAAATGCTGCAAATTTCGTGGGCGCCAACATAATACGAAATTTCCGTTCCGCCTATAAGATGCATTTCATTTAATTCCAGCCGATGATGCACGTGCTTGGCATTGTACACCTATCATTTTTCGTTTAAGGTAAAAAGAAACCAAAAAACATACACATTCTAGATCCCAGGTTGCAGGTGCTTAACATAAATTGAAATATGATCGAAATTTTGCGTGAGGTCTGGCGTCAAGAAAACAGTAAGAAACGCGATAGCTTATGAGGTACCGGAAACCACGTGATCAATCTTGGTAGATCCGTGTAAATGAAACCTTTACCCAACACACTTTAATACAACAGGACGTCTTTGAAAAATATGTTTATATCAATACGTTGTAATAGTCCTAGTTTTACTGTCACTGACAAATTATTTTTTGGACTAAAACTCTTCTTACCAGCGTATTTTACTTTCCGTCGACTTAAGAAACCTATTTTATATCCTGATGGTTAACTTTACGCTCGGGGGGTCATAAAAGAAAAAAAATATTATAGGTTGTTACGAGTAAAATATCTATATTTCCTTAACCAAAGAAAGAGGAAATATATACGTATTTCATTTCTAGAAGCTATTAAACAAGTGGTGTGTGTCAGTGGGTGTATTGATAATAGGCTTTACCTAATCTGTTTCTTTGTTTTCGAGGCCTTAATGTTGTATTGGCTTTTACTGTGTCTACTTCCTTAGCACTTGAATATTAGTGTGTTTGTTTTTTTCTTAGAATACATAAACATACATGTGAGGGAGGGGGTTGCTTTATAAGTGGAGGTGTAACTAACGCTCATATTCAGTTAGAACCACATTAGTATATTCAAAGATCGAACTATTTGTAATTTACATGACTGCGTTAACCATCTCAACAGTTATGATTCACCCACGGCCCAAAAGCGTGTGTAGCGCAGTTTTGCGTTAATTCCACTCGTACAGTGGGCCCTGGCTCTGAGACACATACTAACATCTAGCCAAACTAAAACCTACTCTTTTCTCCCTCGGTGGAATGCCTAGAACAAAGCTAAAGCAGACTTCTTTCTCACCCCTAATGCACTGTTACACACATATTGGCGTAGTCTACACGGAGGACCGGGTGATGTAACCACATAAAACGTTATTGTTGCCGCCACCCTTCCGACCTTCTTCTTTCCATGTACTGTTTTAATTACACCCTGATTGATCATTTAGAAGCAGACTTTTGTCAAACTTCATTGATTTCAGTTGTTCGATAATAACGGAAGCGTTGAGTAAAGATAACACGGTTGCAATGATAAGGAGTAAAATAATTTGATCATTAACCGTTTTAATTACATTTTACATAAAGTCCTATATGTTATATGAAGTATAATCGACTCGCTAGCTTCAGTAAGCTAATTGCTTGGGGAGCGTTCCTCGACTGAGTTTCCGCTAAATACATATTCCTAACGCTCCCTTCACAACAAATTATATCTGGCTTTTTTTTTCTTTAATCGGCTTTTGTCAGTTCTCCTTTCCCTCTCGCATTTTGTGGTACTCCTGAATACTGTGTTTCTTTGTTTTGAGATGTTCGAAATGGTTGGAATATGTGTACAAAATATTACAATTCCATCACTCGTAAAAATATATACGTACGTCTCGCAGAGAAAGGGGTCCTAAGCCCGTATGTTTTGGTCTGTTTTACATTTGTCTATACATTTTATTTAGCCAAATGCCGAAAGTGTCCCTCACTTTGAATCTTGCCAAGAGGGGGCCGCGCAATAAAACCAGAACCGAATATATGATTAACAGTTTCCACGAATCGTCTTGGCGTCGCAGTCTGAACAGATTACATAATATGCAGGATAAAAGACAGTTTCATTATTTTATTGATAAAAATTACAGATATTATTACGATATATAATCATAATACTGGAACAGCTATTACTTTTCAAAGGATAACCAAAATCACCTCGTAGATCGACACTAACCTTGTAACAGAGGACTATACAGACTTTTGATTGTGAGGTGCAAACATGTTCGAGGTTAATAAGTTCTTAATGCCTTCTTTCTCGTTCTAACCACTTGTCTCACTCTCAACACCAATAAGCTACATCGCGCCATCTGACGAGCGAAATGGTGCGTGTTCTCGTCAGTTTTATGTCAAAAAAAATTTTTTTTAATAACCTAATCGTTCTCCTGGTAGAACAGCGGTAAGTTTGCGGACTTAAAACGCTAATATCCGGTGTTCGATTCCTCGCAGATAGCCCAATGTGGCTTTGCTTTAAAAAAATAAACTAAATTAATCAATAAATAAGATAAATAAATAAATACGACATTAAAAGCTATAGTCTACCGTCATTGAATTTGTTTCCAAGTCTCCTTAGCTTAGTAAAGTATTGAGTGAACCTTATTCCTAGTTTACTTTATTAAATTTTACTAGGTCTTCAGATGATGTGTTATCTCAGCAAAAAGCCCTCTAAAACACTTCTAATCATGGCTCACCCTTCCCAGTGAATCTATAGCGTATTTTGTGTATTTCCAATGCCCACCCCGACACTTTCCTGTGATCTCCAAGTGGTCAGCGGCCCCCAAATTGTGAACTCCTTTTCCTGAATACGTAACAACGAACCTACCTGGTTTCTAGAGTATAAATACCGAATTAACCTGACTTCTAGTGTGTATAATCACTACTGTACTAGGTGTCTAGAGTGTAAACACGGAAAGGAGTATATTTATCATTCTGGTTATCATTTGTACCGAAGTGGTAGATTATGGATAAATAAATTCACGAAATATTTCTAGCTTTTCTTAGTTAATTGATGTCGCTTATTCTTTTCACCCGCGTAATTATTTCTATCTTAGTTAATTGATGTCACTTATTCCTTTCACACGCGTAATTATTTCTATCTTAGTTAATTGATGTCGCTTATTCCTTTCACACGCGTAATTATTTCTATCTTAGTTAATTGATGTCGCTTATTCCTTTCCCACGCGTAATTATTTCTATCTTAGTTAATTGATGTCACTTATTCCTTTCACACGCGTAATTATTTCTATCATATTCACAGGAAAATAAGTGAACGTTCTTGTTTGTTTGTTTTTCTTTTTACAAATATTACATTTGTCGCAGTCTTATATCATTCAGAGTTAAATTACGTCATGAATTACAGTGTAGAATCCTACCCTAGGACCTGTCTAGACTCTTATATTCGTAGGTAACACCAAAAATAAATTAACACCTAATCACTGTACCTGTAGATTTAGCATACTTTTGAAGTAACGCTGAGTTTTCTAGTGAAGAAAGTACGCAGATCAGACGTATAGGTTCTATTAGCTGATAATAACAGAAGTCAGTAACAACATTCTTAGCTTGCTAGCTTAATATAGGACTAAACAACTTCAAACGTTTCAATAAACACGTACACCAACATAGAACCAAACAGCTTATAATATTTCAATAAATACGTACATCAACATAGAACCAAACAGCTTATAATATTTCAATAAATACGTACACCAACATAGAACCAAACAGCTTCTAATATTTCAATAAATACGTACACCAACATAGAACCAAACAGCTTCTAATATTTCAATAAATAAGTCCACCAACATAGAATCAAACAACTTATAATATTTCAATAAATACGTACATCAACATAGAACCAAACAGCTTATAATATTCCAATAAATAAGTCCACCAACATAGAACCAAACAGCTTCTAATATTTCAATAAATAAGTCCACCAACATAGAACCAAACAACTTCAAAGCCTATTCTCATACGTCTCCTTCATTTTCTTTGTAATCTTGTTTACTGAACAAATGCTTTTTTCCCGAGTAACATATAGCGTTAAAGTATGAGATAACAAAAAGAAAAAGACCGGACGTGATTGTGTTGTTGGCATGTCGAGCTGCGGATCGAAGAGCCCTGGATCCGAGGGATGATGTCGCTGAAGACACTCCGCACTTTCAGTCGTGAATACGTTACAAAAGTGATGATTAATCAAGTTATTCGTTTCAAAGTTGAGAAAAAATCCTTGCGGCGGTGGGTGCTTTTGACTGGCTTTATTCCTTTACGTTAAAAATTCGGAACGGTTATGTGTAGAAAAGGTACCTTTCAGTGTTTTTCAGTGATATTTGATATATCTGATACCGATATCAACTTAATGCTGCTACTTTTCCTAAGACATGAAAGGAGTTGTTGATTCGGAAATCCTAATACAACCTAGATTGTAAATCCAGATGTAAACACCTTAACACACACAAGCTACTAACAAATATCTAAGTTGTATTAGGATTTCCGTTAACAAGTAGAGAGTAAATCCAGATGTAATGTGTAAATCCAGATGTAATATCTAGGTTGTATTAGGATTTCCGTTAACAAGTAGAGTATTGTTAGTAGCTTGTGTGTGTTAAGGTGTCCTTAACAAACTCAAGTTACCAACAAATCCCTACTTGTTAACGGAAATCCTAATACAACCTAGATATTACATCTGGATTTACACAACTTAACAAACTCAAGTTACCAACAAATCCCTACTTGTTAACGGAAATCCTAATACAACTTAGATATTACATCTGGATTTACACAACTTAACACACTCAAGTTACCAACAAATCCCTAATTGTTAACGTTTTAAGAATATGATTATTTGTTCTGTTGAATTTCGCGTAAAGCTACTAGAGAACTATCTGAGATAACCGTCTTCACCAACGAAAAGTAGAATTGACCGTCACATTATAACGCCCCATGGCTGAAAACGCAAGCATGTTCGGTGAAGGGATAAGGCATGCTAAATAATAATGTGTTCTTTGTCTGTTGCCATATTGTGTCCCTGGACAACGTTTCGAACTTGACGTCGAAACCTTATTCTGACTCCAAAAAGACTATAACAGAAACGTAAACTTTAACATTCCACAGTAAAATATCCAAGGTAATTGAATTATAACGATGTCGTTTCGTTTTTTCTTGTTTTTTTTTCATAGTTGTGAAATATTTGGGATTTTGTTTACTGAAATATTTATTTACAAGGATTTTCTATCGAGTTACTATTAAGACATGTTGAATTTAGAATTTTCGCTTTACAATTTTTACAAGGAGTAATTTTGTTTAGGAAGTTTTCATAAAACTTGGAAGTGAAAAATGTCTTACACTTTTGTTTTATAATCTGACAACATCTGCCCCTCCCAGTAAGTGTGAAGGCTTTTAACGCTGGAAACCAGGTTTCGATACTCTTGATGTACACAGCACAGATGTGTAAATTTGTGCTTAACAACAAACAAACCAACTGACAACATTTGGAGTAAATATCTCCTTACTGATGCCTAACGATACACTGTTTACGTATTCCAAGAAATTTGATGGATGTCTTCTATGTAAATATCTCTCTACACTATGTAACTGCAGCGACCTCTAGCAACAAGTTCATTAGTTTTTGAACTGGAAGAAACATAATAATAGGAATAGAAACGTACCGACATGAACACACAGTTACCAAAAAAATCGTCTATATATATTTTTGACAGTAATGATCTAAAGACATAATAATTAATATAAAACATTTGATGTTCGAGTCAGTAATTACTACGTATGTTGTATATTATTTTTTGCCATTATATATTTATATAAAGCTGTAATGCATATACATGCGTGAATTATAGCCTTGCCTAAAACAACTGAATAGTTTCCGAAATTCGAAAAGTTAGTAACAATATTTAAACACAATCAATCAATCAAGTTAGCACCAACATGAACGAAACATACAAGAAAATGTTTTGGAATATTGATACAGATAATCAATTATGCAGCAGTTCTATCTCAAAGTGGACCATTAATTTATAAGTAAATCGAAAAATAAGATCACCAATACTTGGACTAGGACAGTTTCTAATATACATTGTGTTTTACTCTCTTATTTTGTATGGGCCTTCCCACATTTTGTTAATTAACTGCACACTAATATTGAGGCTAACAGTTCTGTTTCATTCCTTCGCCACACAACTAAAGTGATCGCTAACGATGTTAGAGCTGTTGGTTTGACGGTTATATCCTCCTATTAGGTAGTGATTTAGTTCAGCATGTGAAATTCTCATCCGTATTTACATAGTCCCATTTGTGTTTGCGTGTATTCTTATCATAAGTTTGTTTTTTAAAGGGCAGTTGCTTATATATTCTAGAGACGCACCTGGTATCCATTAAAAATTGTACTGAAACACTTTGATAGTTTTTGAGCGCTTGGTAACACATTATCGTCTCCCAGGAAATGGGGGAAATGGAAGGTTTCGTTCGATATCTGCCTATTGGCAAAATGTTTTCGGGTTTCTTTGTCGGTAATCGCATCAGGGTAGAAGATTAATGATTTTCTGACAAACCTATGTTTGTAAATTCAAAAAATCATTCGTATTCGAGAAAATTTGTTTCCATTTGCATACTTCGGACTTTTTGTGTTAAGAAAGGTATAAAATAAGGTACGAAGCACAACAAACTAAGTAACACCGAATACATAAACAACAAACCAAGTAACGCCCAAAACATACACAATAAACTAAGTAACACCCAATATATACACAACAAACTAAGTAACACCCAATATATACACAACAAACTAAGTAACACCCAAAACATATACAACAAACTAAGTAACGCCCAAAACATACACAATAAACTAACTAACACCCAAAAACATACGTCGGTGTATTCACAGTAAGTTCTCGCGTACTTAGATGTCTGATTATGGCTGTATTTTTAAACATCTTACATCTTAAAGTTAAATTATTGTTATGATTTATAATGATCACCTGATAATGTATTATGGATAGAGGTTCGAAATCAGAGATCTTATTGTAGCACTTTATAATCATTAAAATCATTTTGAAATGCTTAAGTTTTTAACTTCTCTTTTTAATTAAGATCTACTTAATTCTCATATGATATTTGGCCCAAACTAGCCACTACTTGCCATAATTTGAGGTTAAAAAACAGATTTCTGTACAAATTTGATTTCAAAAATAACATAAATAGCGACCATTTTGAAATAAAATCTGTATATTTTCAATTTTGTTTATCTTCAGTTCTGCATCCTCATGGGCCCGTAAATCAAATATAATTAGTTAGAGTTTGAAATCACATTTTCAGCTAAAACAGAAGTTAAGGTCAAATACGTCAAATCATGATTCCGATAGCCGCCATATTTGAAAATGGCCTCAATAAAAAAAAAAATTGGCACCATAATTTGACTCCACTGTGAGTCAGGAAGGTCCACTCCATCCATATCCACCATCAAACCTTTTCTGTACACTCAGTTGTGTAAACTCCGTTATTAGAGCAGATACACAGATAAACAAAAGGGTAGGCAGCTAATCAACAACATCCACTGCCAAATCTTTCGTTACTCCTGTCTGACCGAATATGGGATTTGATTGTCCCTCTTATAACGCATCCACAGCCTCGAAGTGCGGTTTCCAGTTTTGAAGCAAAGGAACGCAAACCACGACCCCTCGGATTCAAAGTTCGGGTAAAGTAAACACGGGGCCACATCTAGGTCACAATTATGAGATATCTAAACATTTTCTTAGTTTAAGATTATTACAGAATGTAAACTCGCACTAACAGTTTAATAGTTCTAATTCGCCAAAACAATCTAGGGTCCATTATCTAATGTAAGTTCACGAATTTACAACAATAAATTACCGGATTCGATTCTCTGCAGTGGACATATCCAACTGCGTGGTTAAAACAATCTAGGGTCCATTATCTAATGTAAGTTCACGAATTTACAACAATAAATTACCGGATTCGATTCTCTGCAGTGGACATATCCAACCGCGTGGTTAAAACAATCTTTATCCCACAAATGTTTTATCAAGCTATTTTAACTTGTTTTATTAAGAAAATAACAATTAAATAGCCTTCAGATAAATCTAAGAAAAGAGAGAGAGAGAGAGTACTTGAGCGTATTTTGACCCTTTTATTCCTCGTACTTTTTCCTTAGACAAGAAAAAATATTCTAGAAATTATCAGTTAAAATCGACTGTGCGTTAATACGGTTAATTTGATTATAGTTAAAATGTTTAAAAAATCAACACACTCATCTTTTTTTTTCCACCAAACTTGAATATATCTAAGTTCTTTACATTAGATGTTCTTGTCGATTTTAACAAAAAATAAACGACGAAAATAATCATTGTCGAGTTGAATAAAGAAAACAAGAAGGCTTAATGGAGGTCCCGGCTGTCATCAGAATTATCCTGCCGTTTCGTCAAATAGGAGATTCAAGCTGTCGTCAGAATTACCCAGCCGTTTCGTCAGATGGTGTATTCAAAATATGCTGTGTATTGAGTCATCATCTTCGAGAAGCAGTTTCGCCTTATAAATCAGGAACGAGATAGCGTGATCTAGAAAACCAACTAGAAAGTATTGAACATATTGTATAGAACCAGATAACGTGATCTAAGAACACCAACTAGAAAGTATTGCATATCTTGTATAGAGTCAGATAACGTGATCTAAGAACACCAACTAGAAAGTATTGAATATCTTGTATAAAACCAGATAACGTGATCTAAGAACACCAACTAGAAAGTATTGAATATATTGTATAGAACCAGATAACGTGATCTAAGAACACCAACTAGAACGTATTGAATATATTGTATAGAACCAGATAACGCGTGTTTTCTAGCTAACTGTGACGAGAGAACTTTGCGTCTCATTTTCGTATCACAGATGGCGTTTTTTACCTTTTAGGTTATGTCATTAACCTAAACTGAACATTTTTAGCAGAAGGGGGAATATGTAAACCTCCTTAAGATATATTACTTGTTTTGATGAAATAACACATTTCTGCAGAACGAAATGCATTCTTAAATTTTAATATATTTTCATAGATCTTTTTTTTAATTTAAACACTGCAAGCTTCTGTAGAGTAATTTTAACGAGAAGTGTAACAGAATCGAATAAAGGCGGTCGAATTTTTCCAAAATTAGATCCAACATTATATTAATGATTTGTAAATTCGCACAGCTTTAGGATTTTTGATTACTTTGTCAGATAATACTTTAGATTATAACGTCACTTTCTTATAACTATTGTCTCCAGAGAAATAAGAGTTTTTCCAATCAAACAATGTCGTATATTTACACTTAATAAGTCTTGACCGTGACAAATGAAAAAGTATATTAGTAACAATACTAATATAGTTAACGAGCGTTGTTATAACTCAATACTGTCGTCGACTTTATAAACATATTTTTTCTTTCCTTAGTTAATGTTAACCCCGGGGGAAATACGTGTACAATTTCACTTTTTTAGACGCGTGTTTTTTGAATTACAACAAAGCATTGGGAGGCATGTCTCATTTTATGTTGAATTAAATATTTTTTCTTTATAACTATATTTCTTTGAATTATATAAACAGACCTTGTTCCGAATTTTTCGCTAACAAATAAGAGATTAAAAACCTCATTGTAGTTGTGACTACATAATATCATCAGCGGAGGTTCGTAAGGAGCTGTAAATGTGGACTATACTTCGAAAGGAGGTTCGTAAGGAGCTGTAAATGTAGACTGTACTTCAAAAGAATAACAAACGTCAATATATATCACACTAAAATCAGTTCCAAGTAGGTTCAGGACCTTATAACGTGAGATGTATTTCAATATATGTAGGTATGTATGTGTATATGGATACATGTGTGTGTGTGTGTCAAGTTTTACCGAAAGAGAAACATAGCATGGCTCCAGTTAGTTTGGATAAAACTTTCAAACAAAGTAACCAGAAAATTCAATGGGATAAGAGAAACGCTGATGGAATTTTATTAATCTAAGTCTCTTTTAAACATTTCTCTGTCAAATTACCAATTCATAGTGTGACGGAATTATTATTATATATTTATTTTAATATCAATGTTTGTTTATATTAAATGTTTATTTAGAAATGTACATAATTTATACTGGTAAATATGTATTGCGAAACTCTTGCCTATTCTCTAAAGTTGTAGAAGATTCTCGAATGTAAGTATCAACAATACATGCGTGTACGTAAACGCTAGTGCAGCTTTGTATTGTTACGTAATCTGAATTTTTCGAGAGACTCTTCAGACGCCTATAAATATAACCAACGCGACGCGCCAAAACACAGTATCTATTATTGGTTTGCTTAATTGGTGTGCTATAAACTTCATAAGCTATAACTGTGATTGTTATAACGCTTATTAATCGGGAAACTTAGGATATTTGACCAGGAACGTTTATACATTTCGAACATTACAAATAATTTAACTTCAGTGGATTTACATAGGACATTAGTACTTTTACGAAAACATTATGTAGCATCATCGTTGGAAACTCGACCTGTAATCGGCGTGAGATCAGCGAGAACTACAAGGCTAGCTAGCTCCCTGTTAAGTGAATTGTACCTACATCAACTCGAAATTAACTCGCTCATCGTGAACCCTCGATAAGACATCATGGATGTTCCAGACAAGAAAGAAGACTTTATATTGCTTACAAATTTGTAA
>NW_013666122.1:18188-22461 GCF_000517525.1 Limulus polyphemus
AGCAGGATATAACTAGTAGTTCAGTTATCCCGATTACATGATCTGGTATCGATTACGTGTGCAATTCTAGCTTGTACATGTAGCAGGATATAACTAGTAGTTCAGTTATCCCGATTACATGATCTGGTATCGATTACGTGTGCAATTCTAGCTTGTACATGTAGCAGGATATAACTAGTAGTTCAGTTATCCCGATTACATGGTTACTACGTTAGCTATGAGAAGTAAATAAACACTGAATTCATGCAGTGTTCTAACAGTACTGTTATACTAATCGTAGTTGAATAAAAGTATAATCGTAGGCCTAAATTTTTAGTTTTTGTTTTTGTAGGTTTGAGCTTTCTAGCTTGACATATTTGTTACTGAACATGACAGAACGTAATAATTATGGAAGAGGTAACCTATAGGCTGGACATGACAGAACGTAATAATTATGAACAGGTAACCTGCAGGCTGGACATGACAGAACATAATAATTATTGAAGAGCTAACCTGCAGGCTGGACATGACAGAACGTAATAATTATTGAAGAAATAACCTACAGGCTGGACATGACAGAACGTAATAATTATGGAAGAGGTAACCTGCAGAATACAGAGAACGAAGACTGGGCATGGCCTAGTGGGTAGTATTACAGGGCCTGAATCCAGGGTTTGTGTCCCGTTCCGTACTATACGGTTGGGCATGCATTTTAAGAGTGACGTTTAAATCCCAAATATTATATGATAGTAGCCCAACAGTTGGCGATAGTTGCTGTTGAATGGCTGCCTTCCGTCTGGATCATCTGTTCAAAATAACCTTTCTTTTGCTTTATAAATATTCCGAAACAAACGAATACATTAAACAGTGCTACAGTATTCAGTAAAAGTACATGATAATACATATATTTATTGTTTGTTTCAGGTAAGCACGTTGCTAAACAATGAGCTACCTGTGCTCTGCCAGCGCGGGTATTGAAACCAGGTATTCAGAGATATAAGCCTTCAGACTTATCGTCTTACTCTAGGTCACACCGCAACACTTGTTGTTCATACAGTTTGATGATATAAACAGCGTCTGTTGCACTACTGTGTTTGTCGTATCCAAGTCGATCTGGTATTGAGCGAAAGGCCTCGTCACGCTGGATAAAACATACTAACATTTTATAATATGTTCGTCTTTACTGTCACTCAAGTTCTTAAATTCCTAAGAATAATCTTCTGCTGATTCAGCTGTTGGAGAGTTATAACTGCGATAGTAACATCTGCTAGTAAGAACAGTCAAAAGACGGTAGAAGTTATCCCGGCTGTCCAGATGTGCCTCCAGTGGAGGGGTAGAGACAATAACCTTATAGTTCCACGAGGTGTTATCAGAGGGCGCGTTGCTAGGACAGGCAAATGACACAGATAGCGTTGCTACGAGTGACGATATAGTTCCTCGAAGTTGAACAGGAGGACGCTGGCGCCATAACAGGCGGATGTTGTCGTGACAATGGAAGTTGTCCATAAAGCATGCTGCTAGGCCACCAAGATGATCTCATCATAGAGTGTTTCAACATGTGATTACGTCGCCAATGTCTAGATTTAATTGTTACAAATAAAGCCATTATTTTAACCACAATCTTACTGTTTCACCAGCTTGTCTGAGTTTTTATTGTTCTTAACAAAATATTTCATTTTACACTTTATAGTTTTAACATGCATACGTTTTACAAAGGTGTATAGTGTTACTATAGGCAGATAGTGTTACTACATTGTTACTCAGGTAATATAGATGGATGGCCTTACTAGATATAATGTTGATTTCTCAGTTTTGCTTTATAAACATTAAATATTTTTAAATAAGCAGATAATCAGAAACAGGGATAAACCAACCAGCCATAAAATGCCCTTCACCAGAATACTGTAAATACCGACAACGCCATAAACACAAAAGGCTGAAGATTTTCGGAACGTCGTCCTGTGTACTTCTATATTTTCAAAAGGCTGAAGATTTTCGGAACGTAGTCCTGTGTACTTCTATATTTTCAAAAGGCTGAAGATTTTCGGAACGTCGTCCTGTGTACTTCTATATTTTCAAAAGGCTGAAGATTTTCGGAACGTCGTCCTGTGTTCTTCTATATTTTCAAAAGGCTGAAGATTTTCGGAACGTCGTCCTGTGTTCTTTTATATTTTCAAAAGGCTGAAAATTTTCGGAACGTCGTCCTGTGTACTTCTGTATTTTCAAAAGGCAGTTGCCGTCCATTCAAATAAATTTCACAATATAATAATAATTAAGTTGAATTTTTGTCAGATTCTGTATAAAATCTTACATACTGAATTGTAATGAACAAATTGTAATATGGACATAATTTGTATGAAAGCTAATCCAATAAAAGTATGAAATATGATGCTTATTGTATGTTCGAGTACCTAATTTTTTGTTAAGTATATATGATACTTGTTACATTCACTTACATACTAGCATACTGGTTATGACAAAACACGAGTTTTATTTAAGAAAATCACAAAATTGTTTGATTCATGTTACATAAATATTGTTTCAAAATCTTTGTGAGGAAATAATTGAAATAATAACTTGATCTATAACTAAAGGTCCTTTTATGATTATGTTCATTTGTATATTTGGAAAATTAATAAGCTTAAATATACATAACGTTTTTAAAGATATGGAAATAGAATTTGTGGTTTATAGAAACAAAAGCATTACTTGGTTTATGTGAACAGAAGGTCAACACTTGTCACCAACTGATATCTTGAAATAGCCTATAATCCATCAGACTTTGTAAGACTTATGTGTGTTAAAACTATAAAGTAACATGTGTAAAATGAAAATAAAATAAAATTCATAGTTATATGGATATCATAAAGCCAAGCTGGTGAAACAGGAAGATTGTCGTTAAAATAATCATTTTTACTTGTAATATAATTAAATCTAGACACTGATGATGCAATCCCATGTTGAACCAAACTATGATGAAATCATCATGGTGGCAACTCCCATTGTCATGACTGACAACATCCACCTTTAATTTTGCACCAGCGCCCTCTGGTGCAACTTCACGAAACTATGACGTCACGTTTAGCAACGCTCTGTCTCTGTCTTTTGCCTGTCCTGGCTCTTTGGTAACGCCTCGTGGAAGTATCACGTCACGTTTATCAACGTTCTGTCCCTGTCTTTTGCCTGTTGTAGGAACAAGCCCTTTGGTGACGCCTCGTAGAACTATGACGTCATTGTCTCTATCCCTCCCCTCTGAGTTCGACGCACTTGTGTCACCTACTGGCGGCGTAACTACTTACGGTGGGTCCTATTAAATGATTACCCTCCCTCTGGTGAATAGTTCTAAACTAAGAGTGGTTGTGCCTGAACGTCTCTGATTTGGCCACTTAGCATACGGTATATTCAAGGTTAAAAATACCTAGAGAGGAAATGTTTGTTTTTGAATTTCGCGCAAAGTTACACGAGGTCTATCTGCACTAGCCGTCCATAACTTAGCAGTGAAAGACTAGAGGAAAGGCAGCTAGTCATCACCACCCACCGCCTACTCTTGACCAACGAATAGTGGGATAGACCGTCACATTATATTTGGTAGAACAGGGATTCGAACCTGCGACCCTCAGACTGAGAGTCAAGTCCTAACCACTTGAAGGAGGAAATGATAAATTACAACATTTAGAAGACGCAAACACGATATTCAATGATGCCTACTTTTAAATTTCGAATAGCTTATTTGAATGTTTTATTCATTTCAAATAAACTGATAAATTGTAATATTAATAATTTAAATCAAGTGGCACAAGTCGTTTAGTTTTAGTTGTTTCTTCTAGGCTACGTTATAAACCAAATTATAAACAGTAAAGCCTAAATCCACGTTTTCATCCGAACGCTTAGAAAAATTGTAATAATTCTGTATAAAAAAAATGATTTTGCAAGTGCAAAATTAATTACTTGGCAATCGTTATACGAACTGTAAATCTGTTCGGAAGATATGAACGTTTCTGTTTAATTTCAGAAACATTTTTAAGCGTTAAAGAAACCAGTCAGGCCAGATATTCTTTCAGTTTTCATTTTTCATAAACAAATATGAAATTCTTGAATACGTTTAATTAGTTAATCATAAAATTAACATTGTGTTTAAATCTGTGCAGTGTGGTTTGGTTTAGAAAAAGGTGAATAATCATTAACTAGCTATTGATATTCCAGTATCATAATAATTATAAATTGGCTATTGATATCACAGTATCATAATAATTATATAGTAGCTATTGATATCACAGTATCATAATAATTATAT
>NW_013666122.1:23392-26717 GCF_000517525.1 Limulus polyphemus
TTGGTAAATTCGCTCCGCCCATTTACTTTCCTTTTTTTTTTTACATCTTTGCCCAATATTTCATACCTTGCTGAGAAACAGCACGATCGAAACGGTGAAAAATAGTTACACGTCAAAATATATCTAGTATCTGAACTGAGCTATTCATCTAATAACACATACTGAATTCTTATCGAGACAACAAAAATTATGCCCGCACCTTTCACGACATAAACTAATTAGACAAAGATTACGGATTACAACGGTGTTCACGTCTTACAGTGGCTAATTCATTAGAAATATGGCTTACAGTCACTCAAGATTTGAAGAAGGTAATTCAAGGTTAAGTTACAAAATGGATTAAACTTTCTTTCATGCTTCTGTTTACAATACAACTAATAAATCGATAACTGATTCGCAATTTACTGGATTAATTCCGTGAAACTTATTGAAAATATTGATCTTATTTGGAAATTGCATTTATCAAAATCTTTCATATAAGTGTTCACGTCATCATTAGTTTAAATAGGAATGGAGAATAGAAACGAAAAAGAGATTTTCAGTATATAAATTATGGGATATTTCTTAATATGTACTTGGTGGTCCACAGAAACCTTACATCTTTCATTCTCTCTTTTCATAAGAGAAATATATATATTTTGCCCCAACCAGTAAAAATATATACATACTTCCACAGTATAATATATTTTGCTCGTACTAAGTTGTAACCTTCCACCCCCTTATATTTTCAAACCTTCCGTGAAAGATGAGTTAAAAAAAATGTTTTCACTAATGAAGAAGGAAAGATATACTTATGTAAACATTAGCATAGAAAAATGTAAGTCACGCTTCTCTAAAGTATATTCACTTTCATTGATCTTAATTTTTTCAACTCTTCATTAACATACTTTATTTTCTGCCTAAAAAAGAAATCCAATAACATTTGAGAGTTATGACATAATTTGAAGTTGTAATGATGCTCATCATTGCCATATTAGAAACTCCATAAGAAGCACAGAATATCTTATTGTTATAATGTCTGGTTTATGTTACTACTGTCTTTCTTGAGTTAACTAATAACATGTTATAATATGGTTTGGGAATATTCCAGATTTTTTATGATTTTATATAACTAGAAATCTGTATGTCAATAAAACACCAGTAACGCATTACCTATTACAAAAACAATGTATTGTAGAATCTATCATTCAGTTCCACTGAACTATTTTCCTACCCATTTTAACCTTAGAAACAATTAAGTATTTGTGAACTAAGTATTGGTAACACTTGTCTCTGTATAGTTTTTCTATACAACAAAGGTAACACTTTTTGTTGTATAGAAAAACTATATAGAGACAAGTGTTACCTTTGTTGTATAGGAAAACTATGTAGAGACAAGTGTTACCTTTGTTGTATGGAATAACTACATAGAGACAAGTGTTACCTTTGTTGTATAGAAACACTATACAGAGACAAGTGTTTTTTTCTATACAACAAAGGTCTATGTAGTTCTTCTATAAAACAAAGGTAACACTTGTCTCCATGTAGTTCCTCTACAAAACAACGGTAACACTTGTCTCCATGTAGTTCCTCTACAAAACAACGGTAACACTTGTCTCTATGTAATTTTGCTATACAAGAAAGGTAACATCTGTCTCTATGTAGTTCTTTTACAAATCAAAGGTAACACTTGTCTCTATGTAGTTCTTCTATAAAACAAAGGTAACACTTGTGCCTATGTAGTTTTTCTGTACAAGAAAGGTAGCACCTGTCTCCATGTAGTTCTTTTACAAAACAAACGTAACACCTGTCTCCATGTTGCTCTTTTAAAAAACAAAGGTAACACTTGTGTCTATATAGTTATTATATACAATAAAGGTAACACTTGTCTCTATATAGTTTTTCTATACAACAAAGGTAACACTTGTCTCTATATAGTTTTTCTATACAACAAAGGTAACACTTGTCTCTATATAGTTTTTCTATACAACAAAGGTAACACTTGTCTCTGTATGGTTTTTCTATACAACAAAGGTAACACTTGTCTCTGTATAGTTTTTCTATACAACAAAGATAACACTTGTCTCTATATAGTTATTCCATACAACAAAGGTAACACTTGTCTCTATATAGAGACAGGTGTTAACTATGTTTTGTAGAAGAACTACATAGAGACAGGTGTTACCTTTGTTGTATAGAAGTTTCAAATCAGTCCTATAAGTATATGAATTACGAGTTTTATTGCCAAAAGATAGATTACAGTTTAAAATAGTTTTTCCCGTCTCCTATTATCTAAAGTTTCTCAAGGCTCTTGATGTTAGCAAAGCGTTGTGAAGTGTCTTAGTAGAAGGCACAGCAAAGATTGGAGAAGCGATTTTTCACTCCTGTTTGTTTTTCATCGACTTAATTAAATCTTGTCAAAAACTGAGGTAACCTAAGTAATATCTGATCACGAGGCACATGAATCAAGGTGCTTAAATATTAAATTAAAAGTTAATTTTACCAAGCACGTCTATGAAGATTTAAAGTGTAATAAGTTCCAATTTATCGACGAAGTAGGCAGAGATAAAGATGTTATTATTAGAGGTGTGATTTAGTACCTTAAACATTGAAGAAGAGAAATCATGTTATCAACACAAATTATTGTTTACGTTAGAACTAGAAGCAGGTCCACTGGTGGCTTAGAAACAAGCTTGAAAGCTTATATCGCTAAAATTCTGGGTTCGATTCAATCGATGGGACGGAACAGCACATTATGCTTAATGATATATATTTATATATAAGTAAGAGCTATGAAATTATAGAATAAATAAATTGTATTTCTACAATATTAAATGGAAAGTACAATTATAATAAGATTTTAATTTTGAAATGAAAGTATATTGGATAAACTTTGACTAATTTTATTGATTTTTGAGCATTTATAATATACATAATTTATGCATGTGGTATATGTTTGTACACTTGGAAAATATATGTATTTAATTTGGATAATTTACGTTTAGTTGAAAAACGGTGTTTGTATGTTTTTGTTATAGATTCTCAGTAAAATTATATCCTGAAGAGTGACCTTTGAAGTCATAAAACCTGTTGAAGAAATTAATGAAGTAGAGTAAGAAACAGAATAGTCTGATATCCCAGTGTTTTGTTATTTGTATCCACAGTTGGATCTTACATAGTGTTCTGGTTATGTATAAATATATATATAATTATATCCTGACGAGTGACTTTTGAAGTCATAAAACCTGTTGAAGAAATTAATGAAGTAGGGTAAGAAACAGAATAGTCTGATGTCCCAGTGTTTTGTTATTTGTATCCACAGTTGGATCTTACATAGTGTTCTGGT
>NW_013666122.1:27717-29246 GCF_000517525.1 Limulus polyphemus
TATATTACTGGTTTAACATATTGTAATCTAGTATCTAAATAGTTAAAGAATCAGTACATACATGTACGACTTATTTTATACTCCAAACTATCATCCAGTGTCCACGAAAGCCAGATATGACATATAGGATCACTACACGAGAATCATGAAACACCACTAATCTATCATCCCATCTCACTCACACGAATATGCTTTTATCTCGTCAAATCACGAAGCCGTAGGGCTGACAACATTCATTGTCGTTAATATGACTTGCCAAACTTCGGTCTGCGTTTGATCAACACCTGTCCAATAGGTTTCATAAACAAGATCATTTTCGTTGTACATGTAGTACACCTACTCTTCCACATCTTAACAATATTGTAATATGTTCTGTTGTAGGAGTTTTTTTTTGTTTTTTCTTAAGGGAGGGAGGGATATTTTAAACACTTACCAATGTTTCGCTCAAATTTAAATTCGGTATTTCAGAACATTACAATCGCTCATTCTTGGAAACATCCGTGTAAAAATATATGATCTGCACTTAAATTTGATTCTCACTCGATGACGTGAAAATTTCTGAATAGGTTATTCTTATTGTGGTTGGAAATACACACACCTTTGCAGTCTATTACTAAGAAAAAGGTGGAAGGGAGGTGGAGACTGTTCAGTTTTCAGATAAATGTAGCAGTCAGGTTGTCTTCACATCTCGTAAAGCTTTTCTGATATGGAAATATAAGCTCACATTAGGTAACAAACCCCATATCTAAGCTGTCCCAACCTTTGAGCACATTACTGGGATTATGGCCGAAAACGTTGTTTATTGCGAAGATACCTAACTGATAATTCAATACACCGTCCTCATTGTAAGTTTTAGTTTTCTTATGTATCGATTTATTTCATCAAGTACTTCTAGTCAGTTGGTTGTACAGGAAAGGCTTCATAAATTTCTTATGTAAATTTAGTTTTGATTTAATTTGATAATATATTTTCTGATTAAAACTTATTATAAGTTTTTTTACCCAGAGTGAATTCGTATTTTACATATGTCAGCTCACCTCCCCAAGAGGAGAAAAGTCCACACAGTTTGCCCAAAAACCATTTCAAAATTTGAATTCATATATAATTCACGTGTTATCTTACAAATATGATATCAACAGAACTTTGACGAGCATTTCTAATACTGTGATGTATAAAAGCTTAAAATACTGAGATTTTGTGTTTATATAGGCATCCATACACAGCGTGGTCACAAGTAAATAGACACCACCTTTTCAGAAAAAAAAATGCAATTTTTCAGTCATATTCACATGAATTGATATATTTATAATTTAATTAATATCTAGTAGATCTTCCTTTCGTTTCGTAGAGTTCGTTGATCCTTTGAGGCATCATGAGAATCATCTCGTCAGTTTTAGATTGTGGGATTTTCGCCCACTCTTGCTTTAAAAATTGGAGTAGCTCGCTCTTCGAAGTTGTTTTTTTTTTGTTGTTTCTTGACTTGCCGGTCGAGTATGGCCCAGAGGTTTTCGATGGGGTTCATGTTCACG
>NW_013666122.1:30204-34207 GCF_000517525.1 Limulus polyphemus
CCTCTTGACATCCCTTTTTGTTCTCTCTGATGGACCAGGACGACCTGGACGCTACTCAGTTGTTTCCTTGCCGTGTTTCCTGAACTGCACGATAATTCTGTTAACTGTCGAAAGCGGGATTCCCAAATTCTGCGAAATTTGCCGCAGACTTATTCCACCATCTGCTTGACCAACTATCCTTCCTCTAACAAAATCTGACAATTCGAGAGAACCTTGAGTTCTAGGCGTGTTGTAGCACAAGATAATTAGTGTGCGGACCATTTTCATTTATATAGTGCTCTGTGAACACAAATTAGTTAGCATAAATCAGTTAAATGACGAAAAATTAGGTGTCTATTTACTTGTGACCACTCAGTGAAGTGTTACAGTTTAGATATAAAAGTTATTTATTTCGGGAACTTGTTTCCAGCTGCTCCTGTAGCAAAGGGAAACAAAATAAAATTCAAATCAAGATGTTTTTGTGACTACAGTGTACTAATCAAAAATGTTAAAAACAGATACGGTGGTTGTATGCATTATATCATAACGATATTCCTACATTCAGTCCTACTCTTTCTGACGACCGTGCACCCTCACAATACCCCTGCATCGTAGTTTCCATTTCAAAAGACTCTATTATAAAGCTTTCATGTCTAAGGCACACCATTCCTTCTTGCATCCTTTCATAATCAATCTGATGTACGAGAACAACAGTTCTTCAGCGCCTGTTTCAACACGACGATCGTACAGAAACCCATAGACGACTTGATTGATATATTGATATATATACCCATTTCATACTCTAGCTGCTAGTGGTATGCGATGGTTGAATTGATAAGCTCTGAAAGCAACTTGTGTCACTTTTCAAGACCGTGATCCTTCTTAATTATGCTGCGTTCTGTTGCCTGGGCCACATTAGACGGCTTTCGCCACCGATCTGTGTGTTCATGGATTCTCCTCACCTCTATAAGACACCAGACTTTCCTTACCACGACTGGGTTACGACTTGATGGCCTCTTTTTAAATGGCTCTGGTGCCTAATACTTCTTCGTTTATCAATGGATATTCTTTAAATTCTAAATTCTCGATATGAATACATTTTCATAGTCTGAATGTATCAATATTTCGCTTCGGTATAAAATCAGTTTTCCATGGTATCATGCTACCTACAAGCAATATCATAATGCACCTTCTTTAAATTCCTTTCCATCTGGACTTTATATCGGCTTTGGTTGTCACGTGACTTGTTGATTTACGAATTCAAAACCGTTTTAATATAATGTAGTCAATCCTATGTATCTGTTCGCAAGGTGCTTTTCAAATGTTTTAATTTAATAACAACTAAAGGATCGGCATGTTTATTTGTTGTTAAGCGCAAGGCTGCACAATGTGCTATTTCTGTTATGCCCACTTGTATTATCATTATGAGCCCTCAAGTTCGCCCATGAGCAACCAGGGGCACTAAAGGGGTGTATACAACATTGGCTACAAGTGTATACTTTGTGATGAATATTTTCAAAATGTACAATCATATGATCATCATCTCTCTACAACTCATTTTGGTGAATGTCTTATTTATTTTTTTAATATAAATTTGTTTTACTTATGTAATCATATGATTGAACAATTACTACTTCACTGGGCCATTTGTATTATACAAAGGGGTGTATTCAACTTTTACTGATTTCGAATGTATAATTCAGTGTTTTACTGATTTTGAATGTATAATTCAGTGTATTCAAGTTTTACTGATGATGAATATATACCTGTGTTTAATTATAGTATTTTGGCACTTGTGTATAAAGTTAAAATCATAAATAATATTCAATGTTAAACTGGTACACAATTAAAAACATTTTATTTAGGCCTATCTATGGCCTTCAAAAAGTTGACGACTCTACATGTTTCGACGTTACAACGACGTTACTCCTGAGTTTAACAACTAGTTTAACGTTGAATATTATTTATGATTTTATACCTGTGTTTGTTTCACTATTCTGAATTTTGTCAGTTTTTAATTCTAGGGAAAGAGAGAAAATAAAAGTAGAAATTTGTTGTTTTTTATTTTATTTTTTGTTTTCTTCTCTTAATGATTCTAACTTTGATTAAGAAACTAAATTAGCAACTTTCGTTTCAACATTAAAATTGTATAATATCATCAACTAATAAGAGTATATGCAAACTGAAATTATTGATATACAGAAATATTTTTTTCCATAAACATTTCGATCAAAGTACGTTCGACATAGTAGGAAAATATTAATCATACGCAATAATTGATATAAAATCAATCTTTGGAGCCCCCCCCCCCCCAAGTGGCATAGCGGTATGTCTGCGGACTTACAACGCTGGAAACCTGGTTTCGATACCCGTGGTGGGCAGAGCACAGATAGCCCATTGTGTAGCCTTGTGCTTAACTTCAAAAAAACAAACAATATTTGGAATGTCAACGCTTGTCTAAAATGTTTTAACAAAACAATACAAGACGCATCTCGCAAAACTAAGATACTAATATTTTTAAAAAAGTAAAATTACTCAAATGAAATCTAGTAATTTACTGAATTTACCAAAACATTTATAAAGAAGATGAATATGAATTACTTGTAACTTGATTTAGGCTAAATTTCTCAGAAAAATACTTCACATACAAACTGCTGGAGTATAACGTTTGTTTATTATTATTGTACCGATAGAATCTGAACAAAATACGTTTCCTATTTCACTTGAAAGAATAATGAAAAAGAATGATCCAATTTCTTATTTGTAAACGTGACATGGAGTTCGGAAATCTCATGTTCTTGTTACGTATTCTAAAAGTGTTCGCCTTGCTCGTGTTTAATTGGATTATTTCAGGGGTTTCCATATACGTGTTTGTAGAGATTCATCTGACATCTTAAATGATTTGTTTTAACTTCGCAAGGGCTGCCTAATTATAAATGTATATAAAAAATAGCACGCTTTGAGCGACAGCTATACAAAGCATTGACGTTTGATAAAATCTCCCTTCTTCGTTCTTTAATGAATTGGGTTCTCTAAGTATTTAACCCTTTCAACATAGAGGAAAAGCTGATACGTCGAAACAATTGACGTCTTCCTGTTTTTGTTATTTAATCATCATCTTCTTCTTCATCAAATTCAGGTAAAAAAAGGAGAAACGTCTTCATTAGTTGGTTTTAAATTAATTACCTGTCTGTTTTTATAACCAAGGCTAGAAGTGGTAGCAGAAGTAAATGCGTTATTGGAGTTATTAATTTATTTTAATAAATTAGATTACGGCGTTTTTGTTTTGTTTTTCACGCTAAATTGAAAACATGTGTCTTAATAAATCTTTTTTTTTAGTTTTATTAGGAAATATAAATTAATTTAATATTTTTAGCTAAATCTCTGGCACATTATAACATGCAACTGGCCAGGTGGTTACGGCACTCGACTCGCACTCTGACGGTCGCCGGTTCGAATCCCCGTCACACCAAACATGATCGCCCTTTCAGCCGTGGGGGCATTATAATGTGACTGTCAAACCCACTATTCGTTGGTAAAAGAGTAGCCCAAGAGTTTGGCGGTGGGTGTTGATGACTAGCTGCCTTTCATCTGGTCTTACACTGCTAAATTAGGGACGGCTAGCGCAGATAGCCCTCGTGTAGCTTTGCGCGAAATTCAAAAACAAACAAACATGAAACTTCTCTAGTAAAGTCTGAATAATGAAACGACTTTGTAGGGTTATAATAAAAATTAACTAACATTTAAATCAATACATCCAAATCTATTAAACCATAAGCTTCAATACAGCAAATGAAATACACCGCAATCAGTGTCGTAGATTTTTAACATCATGTATATTTCTGTAGTATTTATGTAGTTTTAGATATGAAGTAATCTGGAAATAAAGAATTTATGGCATTCAAGCCGAGGTATCTGTCCTTTTCCCAGGTTATTATCTTTAAAAAATGTGGGGTGAATGCTATGATGAGTGACACAAAAATTCTAACTTTCACACAATTCATTTATAATATAACATGTTATT
>NW_013666122.1:35105-53476 GCF_000517525.1 Limulus polyphemus
AAAAATTCTAACTTTCACTCAATTCATTTATAATATAACATGTTATTGGTAGTGTCCAGGGTCACTGATGAGGAGTGGAATTATCCGAAACTAGTCTGGCTCATAAACACACCCCCAATGAAAGAATAGACCATTCCAAGCTTTTACTTGCTGTTAAACAAATGTTTAAACATCGAATTGGTGTAGTGTCGATAGGGGCGCTTTCTGTTATCTGCTTTTGACGCCCACCTCTTAATGTCCTTCCACTCTGATTTACGTTAATAATTAGTTGACGGTCATTGGCCCCAGAAATGTCTTACGAGTCGAAGTTGAAAGGTCACGGGTCAAAGTAGGAAGTGGGTATAATTCAAGAAACGGCTCTTCATATCAGGGTTATGGTGGCTGTTGGAGTATCAATTTCACCTAAGTTTATGTTTTACTGCAATAATGGCAGCCATTTTTTTTTCATTGTATTCCTGCGTAGTTTGTGCCAGCGCACTGTTTAAGATATGTAAGACGTTCATGTGTCCTACCCCCAAGTTGTGTGAGTATGTTTTGTTATAGAAAATTTGATGTGTGTGTGTTGTCATATAACAAAACCACATCGGGATATGTATTGTGTCCACCGAGGGGGATCGAACTGCTGATTTTAGCGTTGTAAATCTGAAGACTTACCGCTGTCCCACCGGAAAATGTAATAAATATATTTTTCTGGTGTAAGAACGTGGCGCTATCTATGAATCTAGTTAAAGGTAAATTACGTCAGAGATAATAAATGTTCAATAACATCAATAATGTGAGTGAAGGGGGTTGGGATCCCCCACTAATATGCTCTTTGTTCCAAACTTGGTTGAGATTGGCACAGCAACCTAGGAGTAGTTAGATAACGGACAAACAGACAGACGGAAGAAGAATCTGCAGACTTTGTTAAAGCAGTTAATGTATATTTCCGGTATGAAGCTCAGAACAAATGAACTTGTGATTTTACCCATATTTTGTGTAATTTTAATATGTAGACAATTATTAAGGTGGAAATAGTGATTGAACGTCCATTAGACTTTCTTTGTCTTGTGAAATATTTTAGACCACACGGTTTTTGTTTGTTAACCTTAAAGTTCTTAACTCCTACAAATCTTTGCATCTTGTTTACCGCTAGGAGGAGCTGTGCAATGGTGGTATTTTTAACCTGAGAGGCACCTTTATGCGACACATGGGCTAAACAGACAGATTGGAGTCCCCGGTGTTCAAGTAAAGCCGTCCCTAATTTAGAACTTCTCACCAGAGGGTGCATACGCTGCTTACACGGCTACTCTTAACCAATAGCGGAATTGAAAGTTATTCTATAACATACGCACAACGTGTTCAACAGCATATTATGGGCTCGAACCATGGATATTCCAGCACACTAGCTATTAGAGCCGCATCTGGCCCATTCTACAACATTAAAGATTAAACGTGCAGAACAAACTTAGAATAAAGTAGATTAAAATATCCCTGCATTCGCTCACAGTTATTGTTTGTTTGTTTGCTTTGAATTTCCCGCAAAACCACACGAGAGCTATCTGCGCTAGCCGTCCCTAATTTAGCAGTGTAAGACTAGAGGGAAGACAGCTAGTCATCACCACCCACCGCCAACTCTTGGGCTACTCTTTTACCAACGAATAGTGGGATTGACCGTCACATTATAACGCCCCACGGCTGAAAAGACTAGCATGTTTGGTGTGACGGAGATTCGAACCCGCAGATTGCAAGTTGAGCGCCCTATCCACCTGGCTATGCCAGGCCCGCTCACAACTAACTGAAGATGCATATTAAAACCTACATTACCCTATATAAGACTTATTTGTGTGTGTATATATAGCATTTTTTTATTCCATGATCATCTTTAATTACCCTATATAAGACTTATTTGTGTATATATACAGGAGTTTATTTTATTCCATGATCATCTTTGATTATATTGTTCCTTTTTTAAAAGAATTGGAGCAACAGTTTTCGTTTGTTCTATTGTCCTCTTCCATTATATCAAATCTTTCAATAATTCTTTTTATCTCTATTATCTTTTTTTTTAAGAAGAAGTCAATTTCATTTCATTAATTTTTCCATTTTATTCCTATTCTTGGTTTTCCTACTCCATTGGTTTCTCTCGTGTTTTTTTTTTTCTCTTTGCTTTGTCTTGTACGCCTACTCATCTCCTAGTTATGTCCTCTCCCACTTTTTTTTTTGGTCTATCTCTATTAACAACCTCACCTGGTGAGTACAATAGACACTTTATCTCCTGCGAATCTTTCCTGTGATTTGGATCCATGAGCTGGCACCGGTCTGAACCAGATCAGAATACTCTTGACTCTGCCGCCAGGAAGAGAACACACGATGAGATCATGTCAGGTGCGGGAGGCAGCAGATAGATTGAGGGCGCTATGGCTGCCCGGCAATGATCCGAGATGCAGCTTTACTGAGGCTACCCATCCAGCGCTTAATAAATCCTCCTATCCTGAGAACTGTGTGTTATACAAACACTTGTTTCTTATTCATTTTTAATGGAGCAGCTACAGAGAATAAGAATCTCTGTGGAAATGATTTTTTTCAAGTTATTGAAGCGATGCACACTCATAAAAAAATAACTACACTCCTCTTGCATTCCAACTATACATTAGAAGGTTTGTAAGCTCTTTTTGAGAGAACCACGATAGTGTGCATTGTTTGTTTTTTCTTCCCCTACCTGTGACATAACCATTACAGCAAATCTACGGTAAAGTTCCGATAATTTGAGGGTTTATGTTGTCACCTGAAATGTATGAAAATTGTAGCATGATTATGTTTTTTATATCTTCAAATAAAGATTTTAGAATATACTTTCTCGTAAAATTTCATTTTTTATTTAGGGAAATATTTTGTAATTTTTTGCCCATTCTTCTTGTAGTTGGTTTTTTCTTCTTAGGAAACCATTACTCCCAATACCCAGTCACCTTAAGTAAAGCTTGCCATGGGCGGCAAAGTGGGTGTTCTAGATATGTGATATTCCGAATATCAAAATATCGATTGCTGTTGTAATTCCCTGAAATTTAACGAAAAGGCAGAGAGATATCGATAAATAAAACTGATGTTTTTCAGTATTGTGTTAAAAGAAAAAGTTGAACAATAATTCTAAGAATTCCGAAGAAAAACTAGTTTGATTTAGAAGAGCCTTACTTTTCTTAGACTCGGAAATATAACATTATCGAATGCATTTACTGATGGAAATCAGACTTGAAGAAAATGTATTTTTTTTCCCAATACTTAAATATCATCATGTTGCCAAATACTCTCTTTCTAAAGATGATAAAAAACCGACTTTTTACTCTCTGTTACGAAATTACGTTAACTAACACAAAACCCATCCAACCAGAATTAGAATAATTTTATCAAACTTATCGTGAATCAGGTAGAATATTAGTACTTTCTTATCCCTGGTAAATTATCACAAAACCGGTATGGTAACCTTATCAAACAAGCTTCGTGGCGTAGCTTAATCTAAACAAGGTATATTACACATTGAGGTAAAGCATCTTTCCCAACTAACGTCATGAAGAACATAAAATGGTTGAAACAAGTGCGTATAGAATTTAGATGTAAAATAGTTTAGACTGCACTGTTTAAAAAAAAAAGGAACTACCACGTTAGCTTTTTTTCTTTTTTTTACCGTTCTTAAAGTTGCTATAGAACAAAAAATACGCGCAGTGTTAAAACGATGACTTAGAGCTAAAATGTGTTGGTCAAACATCTTGATGATACGGTCATTTAGAGTTAAAATTTGTTGGTCCAACATACAGATGAAACGGTCATTTAGAGTTAAAATTTGTTGGTCCAACATGCAGATGAAATGATCATTTAAAGCTAAAATGGGTTGTCCACCATCCAGATGACACGGTCATTTAGAGCTAGAATTTGTTGGTCCATCATCCAAATGAAACGGTCATTTAAAGCTAAAATTTGTTGGTCCAACATGCAGATGAAACGATCATTTAAAGCTAAAATGGGTTGGCCCACCATCCAGATGACACGGTCATTTAGAGCTAAAATTTGTTGGTCCATCATCCAAATGAAACGGTCATTTAAAGCTAAAATTTGTTGGTCCATCGTCCAGATGAAACGGTCATTTAGTGCTAAAATTTGTTGGTCCATCATCGAGATGAAACGACCATTTAAAGCTAAAATTTGTTGGTCCAACATACAGATGAAACGGTCATTTAAAGCTAAAATTTGTTGGTCCATCATCGAGATGAAATGACCATTTAAAGCTAAAATTTGTTGGTCCATCATCGAGATGAAACGATAATTTAGAGTTCTGCTCACCACTGGTATCGAAACCCGGTTTCTGGCGTTGTAAGTCCGCAGACATACCGCTGTACCACTGGAGGGCTAAAACATCTGAAAGTGGAAGACTTTTCACCCGATGAGGAGGACGGGAAGTAGTAGCGTGTTTAGAAGCTCGGGATGCGAATCCAAGGATTAGCGTTACAGTTAATTAGCCATCATGTTTCTACAAAATTTCAACTAGCTAATTAAGGAAGAAAGGCTACGCATTGAATAGATGTATCAACCAAATTCCCATTTTCCTACTCGTTAGTTTATACACTACAGCATTAACACGTTAACATCCAAGTTATTGAACTCTTAAACTCTAACTTGTTTAGAATGATTAACTACTGCCATCATCACTGCATCTCTTTACATTGTAAAATCCATTAGTGCTAAACGCTAAGTCTGTCATGTGTCACAATATTCGTATTAATAGTGACACTGTGTAGCACTTTTCAGGTCATTTTACTCCTCCTAATTTTCGGACATTTTCGAAATTATCAAAGATAGTTTGACACTGGAGTGAGTGATGTTGTAAATACTGCACTCACTGTTAAGTAACTCTCTATGCTTCATAAGCTGCGAAATGCTATAAGTATACTTCCTGGTCGTATCTATGCTTACGTTAGCTCAACTGTTAAATTATCGTTTTATTAAACTCCATTTGCATTATAAAACGAAACACTAGAAAACTAGTTTTTCTCTCCGCTCATGCAGTTGAAATAGAACGGTTTCGGAGAAATGATAGATTAGAATTCCTGATAAAACGTATTCATAGAATCAAAAATAGAATAGTTACAATTATTTCTGTTTCTACTTTGTTTAGGACATGGGGTTTTTCTAATCTGATAGAACAAAACATCTGAGCACTTTTTGTTTGTAATTAAGCACAAAGCTACACAATTGGCTACCTGTTCGATAGCCACCACGGGTATCGAAACCCGGTTTCCAGCGTTGTAAGTCCGCAGACATACCGCTGTACTACTGGAGGGCTAAAACATCTGAGAGTGGAAGACTTTTCACCCGATGAGGAGGACGGGAAGTAGTAGCGTGTTTAGAAGCTCGGGCTGCGAATCCAAGGATTAGCTATTCACATCTTGTTGTCGCAAAAATAGCGTCTCGAAACTTAGCAACATGGGTGACCGATAAGAGTAAGTCAAACTATTTGGTCAGACAAGAATAGCCCAAGAGTTGGCGGTGGTTTCTGTCTACCAGCAGCCGTCTCTCTTGTATATCAATTCAAGCATAGGGATGGCTGTAAACATGTAGTTCTTTTTAGCTTTGTGCGAAATTCTGAAATGAACAAATAACCAATTGAGAGGATGAGATTAACTTAATTTGTTACGACAAAGCACACAAAAGTGACAGATTTTTTACTTCATAATGGGGTGTAATAGGGTACTTGAAAGTGGGGAACCTTTTACCATATAAGAGGATGGGATTAACTTAATTTGTTACGACAAAGCACACAAAAGTGACAGATTTTTTACTTGATAATGGGCTAAGATTTACATAATGGGGTGTAATAGGGTACTTGAAAGTGGGGAACCTTTTACCATATAAGAGGATGGGACTCACCAACTCTGGGAGAACAGAGCGCATGATGGGTGGGGGAAGGACGAAAAACAGATAAAACCTTTTACTGCCATCACTCTTAAATGCCCCCCCCCCAGTGATACAGCGATATGTCTGCGAACTTACAACGCTAGAAGTCGGGTTTCAATACCCGTGGTAGGCAGAACACAGATAGCCCATTGTGTAGCTTTGTGTATAACTGCAAATACTCTTAAACTAAATATAAATGTATGTACATAAATAGTTTAACGCATTTCGTTTAAAGCAATACTTACTACAGATTATGAACACTGGTCAACCTAGCTAACATTTGTAGTTATGACTAGAAGAGATATAAATAAAATATAATTGTGAAGTTGTTAACTTTTGACTGATGTAACTAAAATAATAAACTTGTGTAAAAAAGAAGAAACCCATTTTTTGTCAATCTAAACTTGTACAGAAATCTATTAGGAATATTAATTAATGTGATGTACGTGGACAACATTATAATTTAATTACATCATGTGAAGACCGAAAATATGAAACTACATAAAATTACTAGAATGAAACAATGGGAATAAGATCTAAAATAAAGTAGAAATTTTATTAATGTGAAAGAAAAAACGGCGAAAAGTTGAGTGATGATGTCATCTTTACGTGGAAGACGAAACGTATAAGAGAAAATATGTCATGCGCACTTTATTTTTTTAAGTGTTCATAAAAAGAATAATATATTTCAGGTAAGATGTATAGCTAGCGCCACCTGGCGAAAAGTTGAGTGATGATGTTATCTTTACGCGGAAGACGAAACGTACAAGTGAAAATATGTCATGCGCACTTTCTTTTTTTTTAAGTGTTCATGAGAAGGGTATTATTTCAGGTGAGATGTACAGCTAGCGCCACCTGTCAGGTGATATAATTTTACATGTTCATAAAAAAAGATGTTATTTCAGATAATATGTACAGCTAACGCCACCTGTCAAGCGATATAGTTTTAAATGTTCATAAAAAAAAAGATGTTATTTCAGATATGATGTATAGCTAATGCCACCTGTCAGATGAGAAGTTTACTTCCACAAACACGTTTTTTGCACTCGTTTATCTTACGATTAATGTAGCTACTCTTTTTATATTTAAATTAATGTGTGCATATCTAAACTTGGTATTTTTTCGTTTCTATGTTGAAGCTTCTATATAAACTCTAATATCTGTTTCGATTCAATAATAGCCTTGCTGCAACGACGAAAAAATGACCGCCTCTCACGCTGTTAACTGTTACATCTCTCACTCATGCAACCTGAAAGGGAAAATGAAGACTTATCGTTTTCACCATCATGATTTTTCCATTAGCAAGAGAAAGGTGCTTCGTCTTGTTGTATAAATCGCATTTCTAAAAAAGACAAAAGAAGGGCAAATGACGTATTGATGTTGACTGGATGATACACTGCCAAATATGTGCGTGTGTGTGAGTGATGACGTATTAATGTTGACTGGCTGATACACTGTCAAATATGTGTGTGAGAGTGTTGTATGTGCGTGCACTTATCATAAGTACCAATATATAAATAATACAAAAAGTATTCAACATAGTAGTATTGTGAAAGAGATTGCTTTTGATAAATGACATTTTCAAGGAATCCGAAGGAGGTTATTTAACCTTCCGTATATAAAGCCATCTCCAGTGTGGGTCTTGTACTCGCACGAGCTTGTAAAGTATTGAACGTTATTTTTAAACATTGGATATTAGGATTAAATGTTTGTATAATTCAATGCGCATTTACGTTTTTATCTTATATTTGTATAGTTTATTTATGTTTTGTGGTAAGCTCTACAGAATTGTTTGTTTGTCCACACATATATGACCTTTTTCATTATTAGTCCTAAATTAACGATAGTTTCATTGCAGTCACGCTTTGGTTTTATAGTTTGTTGAAAACTATTACAGAAAGTCAAATGATTCAACAAACTACAAAACCAAAACGCAATTGAAGTGAAACCATCATTAACTTAGGATGAAAATGTGAGTTTATCTTCGTTACTGTCTACTTTGTTTATTACGTGAAGCTTTCGTCACTTAAACCCGAGACCCGGCATGGCCAGGTGGATAAGGCGCTCGACTCGCAATCTGAGGGTCGCGGGTTCGAATCCCCGTCCCACCAAACATGCTCGCCCTTTTAGCCGTGGGGCGGTGTTATAATGTGACGGTCAATCCCACTATTCGTTGATAAGAGTTGGCAGTGGGTGGTGATGACTAGCTGCCTTCCCTCTAGTCTTACACTGCTAAATTAGGGACGGCTCGTGTAGCTTTGCGAGCGTCCGGCCGAAAATCCCGATCATCGGACGGTGACGGGGTGCGATAACATTTCAGTCTCTTTGACTGAAAACTAATCCAAAACGTGTTATTATCCACCTTTTATAAAAAGACCGTAAATATTTTAAGGTATGGTGATAATTATTAGAACAAACAGTTATGAGTTGAAAGAGTTGTTGATTTATAGCATCCTTAGGCCTAATTCTAAAGATGTATAACCGTAGAAATTGGTGCACGATCCCCGAGGTGGACACAGTACAGATAACCTAATTTGTAGCTTTACATTAAAATAAAATGAATAAAAGATAATATCTTTTATTTTTGTTTACAATGTCACTGCATATTTTTAACAGCGACTCATAGAATGGTTCTGAGTTTTGTTTGTTTTTTTCAAGTACAAACTTCAAGCTCATAGCTCCGTCATCTCTTGACTAATTTGACGTCAGGACGTCAAACCCTTTCGATTGATGAACTTGACCAGCCCCAAGGTCTTATAGATTAATTTACTCTAACCTTGCCTAAAAGAATTCCAGTTTGTGGGTAAGCTAGTAGATATCCTGATGAGTAATAAAAATGAATCGGGTATTCGCGCGACCTCCTACGTTTGGCATTTCTGTCGCATAAAAATATACTTAATAAAAAGGGGGGAAAGGTATCATAAAAGAATTTCAAGTGTCGCGGCTATTGAGGATTCCCTCTTGTTTTCATACATTCGTAATTACCTGTGTCTCGGTATAATGTCAACAGCCAGCGTCAGTGATATGTTTGTTTACGATATCATAAACCACAATAGTGGCTCATAATGGGGATCGCAAGAACTTGCATATAACCCTGATAGAACGTTTGGGCAAAAAGCACCTTAAACAGTAAAGATTTAGTCCAGACAATGCTTTAAAACCTTTACTATTGACTGCTAGGTCTGTATACATATAAAAATACACAAAAAAGCTCGCACGTTAGACTTACAAGGAAATAAAATCATCTCAAAACAACTCCTTTGTAATTCTTCTCTTGCCAGCCTACATCAAAAACAGCTTGGTATATTGCACCCAAACCTTTTGTAGAATACTACATAATTTACTGTAAAGGTTGTAGAATAACTTAAAAGTCGATCTCTTCTATATTTTTACATACGCTAAAAACAGCATAATTCTAATGTAAACGATGTTATCATTACCCCTAGAAGTTAGCTTTTTTACACATAGCTGGTGTTCCTTTAAAAAGCCTAAATACAGGGTGAAACAGGAATTACCAGCCGGTCATAGATGAACATTAGATGACTGTAACATTTAGATACTCATTGCTCTGTACACTATACAATCGATGTCTATAAGGAGCCAACCCCTATATTATGTATGAAAAAATCAATACTATTATAATATAATATCATATCATATAATATTAAATTTTATTACACACATTCGTAGAGTAATTAAATATAAAATTAATATTTAAAGTAATGGTTTAGACGTATATGTTTTATTTGTAAAGGCTGCTTTTCTACTGGTAAAATTTAATACGTGCTTAATTGGGATCGTTTCTTAGTCTAGGCATATATTTGCACATTGGTATTCATTATATACAAAGAATTTAGATACATAGAAACTATAAATGCTCACTATATTCTCAAACAAATCTCCAGCTGCAGTTTAACAGTTTACATCTTGAACTAATGTATCAAATAGCCAATAGCTACAGTAAATCATCATGAACCGTATCAGCTAGCTACTAGCTATATTCATTATCATTACAATGTGTAAAGTTAGTTCCCATATCAAGTAATCCTTTGCCCATAGTTGTGCATAAAAAAGCCAGCAAACAAGGTAAATAAAAATATTGGGAATTTAAAAACCAGCAAATAAGGATCTTAAAAAATAAGCAAACAAGGCTGGAGATACTGTAGACATGATTTACTCAAACTAGAAAACCCGATTTTGACTCCATCAAATGTACTTCTAGATAACAGCATGGAACCATAATAAGGATTTGAAGTTTAAGTAAATAATGTCTACAGTATCTTTAGCCATATTTCTTCGTTTTTTTTTACGATCCCTATTTGCGATCCTGAATGCGAGAGAATACTTCTTGGCTAGTTGGTCTCAGATAAAATCTAGTTTTCCAGTAGAAGTTCGCAGAGGGAAAAAAAATCTACAATACAGATGCAAAACATTTTGAACACCAACGTTCGTGACGTTAATTATTGTAAACTATAATCACTACAGGTACTTTCGTTTGATATGAGATGAGCAACACAAAAAAAAACGAGTGCCAATGAACTAATGGATGTTTTATATTGTAGTATGAAAAAAAAACTAACCACAAAAAACAATAGCACTATCATCGACAAAACATCCAAAATGTAGGGTGAAGGACGAGCGGGGTAGCTTCGATTCTATCATGCTAAATCTTTGCTGATAAACTACTATTGTCCTCGTGATCGATGGTTTGTGTCTGTTTGGGAAAGCTGCATTTGTAAAAATTACAATAATATGACAGGCTCTTGCCCCGTGTGTGTGTGTGATAGGTTAGATTCAACCGTTTTGTGTATCTGATTAAATATTACGAGATTCTTTATTAGGGTGGTAGTTTTTTTTTTTTTAAATTGTTTGTCATTAACCGATTTTTCTCACGATAAATGACAACGCCATCTACTGATTATCTTCACTTTTTCCCCACCTCCCCTAGGGGTGAGACGGATACTATGGAAATCATTCTTCCATGATTGCTGCTTGTCTTTGTGTGTGTGTAATTCGCAAGCTCTATTTTATAAATTGATGGTTTAAAAATAATTCGCTGATTTTTTTTTTTTTTTTTACAGTTACTCGCGAATGGGTTTCTAGTAACCACGGAACGCTTTCAAGGTTGAGACTTGTTTTGTGTGGTATAAAAACGATATATAGGGGTGAAGCCTTATAAGGTCTCGTGATTCCAATGGATTTATTTATTTTCTTAATTATGTTAAAGTGTACATATGCTTTCAATAAAGATCAAAAACTTGTACATAAGAAAAAACCGCTACGCTCTAAAAACAAAATATAGTCTTAGCCCTATACTCTATTTAAACGAATCGAATCTTCCGATTTAGTGGCCATGAAATCGTTTTTTGTTTTGTTTTTTTCATTCATTTTACATGGTTCCCGTTGTTAAGATTGTTGTAGGTTGCTGTGGTATCTTGCTACTCCTGTAAACTCATGCACCTGAATTATAGGGGTGTGACTCAGACATGGCAGTGCAGAGTGCATTGAATTCACGAGGAATGACTGTCAAGGTACACAATAAAACTAAGTTGCCACCAGGTGGCGCCAAACACCCCCTTGAAAACTGCGAATATGCGTACGCTGGTTTTCTTTCCGTGTTTTATATTGGTAGCTGAGTAAGAAGCATGAGGCTTCGAAGAAAGTAGTTTTAGTGAACCATTTCTATTACCAAATAGGAAAAACTGTTGTAGGTACATTGTAGCCTTACTGCACCACCTGGCGACGTTTCATGTGAAATTGTATCCCACGTGTTATGAATTTCAACTCAGCCTAAATTGTCATGTTTGATTTATAACCTCTCCGAAACAGGTGAAAGACGTCATAACCACCTCGGCCAGACGTGGCCTAATGGTTAGCATACCCGAACTTTGAAACTGTTGCCAAAACTCGATCAGCACCTAGGGACCGTGAGCCGATGCGTTATAAGTGTGACGGTCAAATCCCATTATTGTGTCCACTATAAGAGAAGCCCAATAATCGGCGGTGGGTTTTGTTGACTTTAGATTATAAGTTCAAAATTAGAGACGGCTACGCACAAACTTTGTACAACTTTTCAAGAAAATCCTCAAACAAACAAAAATTATCATCACCTTCATATTGAAGATCAGGAGTCCAAGCGCCGTTCTATACTAATTAATTATTCCCAGATGGAGATTTTGTTTAATGTAACACAAATGGACAGAGTAAAAAACATCAGCTGTTGTATTTGTTTGTAAGATAAGATCTAAAAGATTCCTCATGTTCACAGAAAATCACTAGAGTCACCGAATAATTGATGTTGGAAGTGAGTGTGGAAAGGTTTCGTTTCTTACAAAAGAACTTGGCAAACAACAAGAAAAGAAAACATAAACTACGAGCACCTCTGTTTCTTCAATCTATTAAATGAAAGATCAAATTAGAGCGACTAAACTCTGACTTACCTTGTGAAGTGAGACACTCACAGTTGTTGAGATTTAATTTTCTGGATAAGATTTGGATTTTCAGAAACTTCAAAGACCATTTTCCAATTCTACACCCCTTTTTTATTTTGATGATTTTGTCGAATTGGTAATCTAAAGAGAAAGGTTACACTGTTTATGTTCAAACCTTTCCTTAAAAATTTGCAAAGCGTAAAACATAAAATGGCGTAAAAAATCTGCGCTGGTCGTCCCTAATTTTGAAGTGATAGACTAGAGGGAAGCCAGCTGGTCAACACCATCCATATAGATCTCTTGGGTCTTTATCAACGAATAGTAGGTTTGACCGTTACGTTATAACGCCATCATGGCTAAAAGGGCGAGTCTTTGCAATGAAGGATTTCGATCCGGCAATCCGTACATTGTGAGTCGAGCCCCCTATCTACCAGGTCATACCAGGATAGCATAAAAATAATGTATCTTTAAACAAAATACGGTTCGTCTCTTCGCTTTCATCATGACATGTGGTAAAGTGCTTGGTGTCTAAGGTGTAACATTGCACGTAGATCACACAATTTTCTTCCTGTTATGAAGGTTTAACGTTTTCTTCCTGTTAGCCCCCCAGTGGCAAAACGGTATGTCTGCGGACTTACAACGCTAGAATCTGGGTTTCGATACCCGTGGTGGGCAGAGCATTGATAGCCCATTGTGTAGCTTTGTGCTTAATTACAAACAAACAAATCTTCCTGTTATGAAGGTTCAACGTTTTCTTCCTGTTATGAAGGTTTAACGTATGTTATTGGTCGTAACAAAAAAAAGGCAGGCGATTATAAAAACTTGTCAAAATATAAAGTGTTTGTATAGTTTTACTTGCTATGTTTCTGAACTTTCAACTACAAGTCCAGCACTGCTAGCTACGACATTTAATATTTTAGTTCAGTTGAACGACTTTATTGCAAGACCATATTAATATTAAAATTTAGAAAAGCATTTCGTGGAGCAAGAAAGGTTGAAACGAGAACAAAAAAATGTGTTATTATGTAAGTATCATCGAGTTAAAGTCTAGTTTGTGCAAAACAGCAAAAGAAATAATAATAAAGGAGACTACTGATTTCACAAAATGTTAGGTTATATCGTTAACCTGGTGGTAACAAACTGTATAGTGGGTACAACTAAATATGTCTCAAGTTTCATAACCAGTCATTTAGCAAAAGTGTGTCCTCCCTCGGGGGCTCAGCGGTAAATCTCAGGGCTTATAACGCCCAGAGGGCAGAATACAGATAATTCAATGTCTAGCTTAGTGCTTAACAACAAACAAGTAAAAGATTACAGTAAATATACTGATATGGCTCAAAACAACGTCTTATGTATTACATATATCGAATTCTTCCTTCTGGCTGTGTCAAAGTAAACTGTGTTGTGTGTGTGTGTGTGTTTTATTAATTTCGTGCAAAGTTACTCAAGGGCTATCTGCGCTAGCCGTCCCTAATTTAAAAGTGATAGACTAAAGGGAAAATATACAGTCAACACCACCCACCGTCTGTTCTTGGGCTGCCAATGAAAATTAGGACTGGCCGTCACATTATAATGTCCTCCACGACTGATAGGCCCTAAATAGACTTTACTCAAAAATTATCTCACACATTGAAGGATATAACTAGGTTTTAAAATTAAGAATAAGTAAATTTAAATACAAACAAGTATTTAATGTAACATCTGAAAAAAAAATTATTTTTGTAATTTTTCTTTTATTAATGGACTGGTTGTCAGAAACAAGCAATTTTAAAACCTTTTTTACTCTGTGCTATTCTATTTAGGTAACCCGTTCAAAACAGCTTTGTTACTGAACACAGTTTTACCTTACGAGTCCAACAGTTAATTTACTTTTATAATGTAACATTTATTAACTGTGTTCGTTGGTTAATTCCTCCACCTCCCACCACCCTGAAAAAAAAATTGCTAAGAATGGATAAACTTTCGATGTAATGTTCATTCCTCTTCAAGGAAATTAGAATTTCATAAACGTCTATTTTCATATCAAAACATTGACTGAAGACTCTTTAACCAATTTCTTGTTAATTAAATCTTTCAAACTTTAAGAAACAACTCTAAAAAACAAAACAGAAATTAAACTCGCATTAATTAAAAATATGAATTAATGAGGTAAACATGATGATGTTCAAAAACCAACCGCCAGAGAAAAGCAGTTAATGATAAACATATACAAGAAAGGTTTAACGTGACAATTGTTTGTAGCCTTATATGATAATTTGCATACAAAATTAAATCTTGCAGAAGTGACAGGATATGAGCACCAAAAATAAATTGTGTGATGGGGAAGTAAGGTAGGAGAAACCCTTGGTGAAAATGTGTTTGAAATTTATCCCTTCAATCTGTATTATTTAAATTTATTTTGATTGTTTAATTAATATATATATTAAATATTTCCTGTTATTTATGAGAACAACAGCAACAATATCAGGTTACTTTAGTCCTTCTTATAACGTGTGTTATTTTGCCATACAACATTGGGGTTAAAATTTTCAACAATACCAGGCTACATTTAGTCCTTCTTACAATATCCGTTTCTCATACACAATAGACTAAAAATGTGTTATTGTGCCATACAACATTGGGGTTAAAATTTTCAACAATACCAGGCTACATTTAGTCCTTCTTACAATATCCGTTTCTCATACACAATAGACTAACAATTTGTTATTGTGCCATACAACATTGGGGTTAAAATTTTCAAAATGAACTTCACTTTACGACTAGGTCTGAGACCCCTAGGATTCAATTATAGACCTCTCTTTGAACTACTAACTAGAGAAAAGTCAGCCAGACAGCAGCATTAGCTACCGCAAGGGCTTTGTACGGCTCTTTTGAGCGAATAACACGATTGGCAGCCTCTTCTATAACGAGTCTTAAATAGTATCGGATCTCGAAAACCAGTCCTTTTGATCCGCAGCCCAACACGCTAATAACTAGTCCGCGCTCGGTCTCATACACTATATTAAATATATATTTGAATAGTTCCTTATATTGTTCGTATTGAAATTTCGCGCAAAGCTACACGAGGGCTATCTGAGCTACCCTTCCCTAATTTAGCAGTGTAAGACTAGAGGGAAGGTAGCTAGTTATCACAATTGACTTTGAAAGAAAAATGACCTAAGGCTCTTTGAATTTGCATTATTTATTACAATTAATCTAGCATACTGGCCATTGCAACAGCTTCAAAACAAAGTAACCCTATTTAAAACAAAAACATCTGTACCCGTTGTTCTAAAAAAAATATTTCGGTATTTGTTTCAGTTTCACAAAGAAATGTTTGTAAAAGTCGTATCTTAGTGCAAAAACATCTTGAGCTCAGAACTTACAGAAACTATACCATCTCTTATGTTAATAAAACAGTAAACCGAAGTAAAAAGCGGTCCCGGTGTTTTTCATAAAGCCCACATATCTTTGTTTACTCCGTAGTGCTTGACGTGCACCCCCTGGCCCTCACAAACACAACCAACCGGACCGTGTGGATCTCTGTCTGCTGTTTACTAAGTGGAAAAATACACATACACGAGGCTGAAGAAAAAGGAAACATTTTGTTTGGTTGTTTTCTTCTAAGGCCATTTGATTGGTAATCAAGTTTTCTGCTGTGTCAATAAAACTCATTGGTCATTTGATGGAAATATGTGTGATTTATGCCGTGAATTTCATTATTATTTGGTTTTCTCCTGTTCTTCTAGTGAGTTACGTAAGATGCTGTAAGCCGATGGCCCTCTTTATCAGTCAGTTTCGTATTCGGTGAGTTACGTAAGATGCTGTAAGCCGATGGCCCTCTATATCGTTCGGTTTCGTATTCAGTGAGTTAAGTAAGATGCCGTAAACCGATGGCCCTCTATATCGTCGGTTTCGATTTCAGTGAGTTAAGTAAGATGCTGTAAGCCGATGGCCCTCTTTATCAGTCAGTTTCGTATTCGGTGAGTTAAGTAAGATGCCGTAAACCGATGGCCCTCTTTATCGGTCGGTTTCGTATTCAGTGAGTTAAGTAAGATGCCATAAACCGATGGCCCTCTTTATCAGTCAGTTTCGTATTCGGTGAGTTAAGGAAGATGCCGTAAACCGATGGCCCTCTATATCGGTCGGTTTCGTATTCGGTGAGTTAAGGAAGATGCCGTAAACCGATGGCCCTCTTTATCAGTCAGTTTCGTATTCGGTGAGTTAACGAAGATGTCGTAAACCGATGGCCCTCTATATCGGTCGGTTTCGATTTCAGTGAGTTAAGTAAGATGCCGTAAACCGATGGCCCTCTTTATCGGTCGGTTTCTTATTCAGTGATTTAAGTAAGATGCTGTAAACCGATGACCCTCTTTATCGTTCGATTTCGTATTCAGTGAGTTAAGTAAGATGCCGTAAACCGATGGCCCTCTTTATCGTTCGGTTTCGTATTCAGTGAGTTAAGTAAGATGCCGTAAACCGATGGCCCTCTTTTTGAGTCGGTTTCATATTTGTTTTTTACTGCCACACATAGAAACACCGCGTACTTCTTTTAACACTAAACATGGTTTGTCTTTAATAAACTTAACATTCAAAGAAAAATAAGGTTTAAATTGTCTTAAACATGAAAATTTAAAAAGTATTCTTATACAGTTAGTGGATTGAAGAAGCAAATAAGTTTGAATGAGTTGACGAATTTCAGTCATCTTTGTTATAGTTTGATATTCAGATTTCTCATATTTACTGAAACTAATCCTCTTGAATATATCATGAAAAATTAATGAATGTTCAAGCAAATGAAAAAGGTCACCTAACATGAGACCTTACAGCCTCATTTCATCCACAATAAATTAACGTTTTACCAACCTGAATATTGACCATTAATCTTAAGTCAAAGATACTGTCTATAGACACTATTTTACTTGCAAGTCCAGAGGTGATTTTGTATGAAAAAATTATCCGAAATAAATATCCTTCAGTGTTTTACACATAAACTGAATTAAAATGTGTTAAAACGTTTAGATTTTGCATAACTTCCTAACTCAAAATCCATGATCCTATTGAAGTTGGTACACAACTCAGAATGTTATCTATTGTTGTGATTCTACCTTTACTGGTGTTAATCGCTGGATTTCCTTTTCAGCAGCCCCCTCCCCTCCAGTGGCTCAGTGGTAAGTCTAGAGGCTTGTAACACTAAAAACCGGGTTTCGATACCCATTGTGGGCACAGTACAAATAGCCCCTCATGTAGATTTGTATATAAAAAAAAACCTTTCCAGCAGATAAATAGACAAGCGCTACATATATAAATATTTATGTATTTTCCTATTATCCCACGATACACCTTTGTCGAAGATGTTTATTCTAAACACATTGCTAAGCTTCAAATGAAATGTATACAACGTAGCTCTATAAGAATCAGTAACCTAAAATATTATAATAAGAAAAGCTGTTAGGTTTTGTACAGAAAACATTTTTCTAAATTTTTTTTCACCAAGAAACAATTATTCTGAATATGAAGAAGGTATACGTAACATGAATTTTAAATGTGAGGTTTATAAACTAGTTAAAAACGCTTCTATGTTATTTTTCAGATAAAATTACGATCAGAAAGTTAACCACTATTAATCTCCAAACTTTAAGAAAAAGATTTCTTGTTCCGCCAGTTTTTCTATATATTTTGTAAGTGGATGGAACAGCTTTTGCATATCTGACTTATTTTCTCCATAAGTTGGAACAGCTTTTGTATATCTGTCTTACTTACTCCATTAGTTGAAACAACTTTTGTATATCTGCCTTATTTACCCCATAAGTTGGAACAGCTTTTGTATTGTTACGTATCTGCTTGTTTGTTTGTTTCCAGTAGAAATTCTTTCCGGGGATCTTCAGTGATACAAGTTCTTTTTTGATTAAACCAGTTTATTCTTCCTCGATACAAACTTTTAGTACACAGAAAGTTCTACAATCAGTACGTTTCTCGTCACTTTAAACTTAACAACTTTTATAATACACGCTAGAAACCACAGTGATTCACAAT
>NW_013666122.1:54348-64049 GCF_000517525.1 Limulus polyphemus
TTGTTTCAAACAAACGCCCTTTATTTGGATCTGCCTTTGACGACTTTGAGTTTCATATAAACAAGTTATAGTTTCAAAGTGTTGGAATATGTTCTATGATCAGTTTGAAAAGTAGACAGCTAATAGGAAAAGTTTTTTGAGTGGTATTTTATATTTAAAAAATGAAACAAATGCTATAGGATACGTCTTTTAGAACTCTTACTTCTAAAAAATGGCCACTTATAATTTATATTCTTTCTAAAATAAAGTATATGTTTTTTATGCTCAGAATCTGTTGACCTATCGGAAGAAAAGAAATCTATTCCATTTGTGTACACAAATAATACAGAAAACCAAAGTTTTAGCCCACTTCGTGTGGCTACATCTCCTGAACTGTGGAACAGATCGATCCTCAAACAAAGACTCGTAAACCTGTCTGTGCGTTGACTCGATCAGTGCAACAAAGAAAAATCATATCTCACAATTCGGTATCGGTGTTGTGCCACACGTTTAGATTGGGATTTTTCGAGCGTGTATAATCCACAAATTCTTCGTGACGTCAAACGTGTCAACATTTGTGATTGTTGTTACTTTTCCCTGAGTTAATCTTCTCTCCTTACCTGTTCAAACATTTGTCACTAAGCCTGTTGTTTATGCAGGTTTTGTTTCTTTGTAATGAACGCAAATTCTCAGCGAAGAAGTACAAGAGATAACCACAAATATAGTTCAATATGTTAACGATGATTTTAAATATCGATGTAACACACAATTTCGCTTCGTCAACTACAATTTAACAACCATAAACGTGTTAACTTTTTTTTTAAAATCGATGGATATATAAACAGTCATTTAATAAAAACTCGATGAAAGCGCAAAAGCATTCATTGAAATGAGTTGAAATTTTCCGAAATACTGTAATCATTTGTTTGTTTCGGAATTTTTACGTAAGCCTACGCAAAGTGCTTCAAATAACCCGTTCCTAATCTTGAACTGATACGCTAGAGGGTTAGACAGCTAGTCAATAGCACCCACTGCAAACTCTTGGATACTCCTGTCTAACACAATAGTGGGATTGATTCAAATAACCTGTTCCTAATCTTGAATTGATACGCTAGAGGGATAAACAGCTAGTCAATAGCACCCACTGCAAACTCTTGGATACTCCTGTCTGACACAATAGTGGGATTGATTCAAATAACCTGTTCCTAATCTTGAACTGATACGCTAGAGGGTTAGACAGCTAGTCAATAGCACCCACTGCAAACTCTTGGAATACTCCTGTCTGACAGAATAGTGGGATTGACCATAGAACACCTACGGCCTCAAAACGGGGGGGGGGGGACCACGAACCTTGTAGTTCACAATCTAACCAACAAGACACGTCCTGCCAAGTATATTTCCTAAATGCTCAATTTACAAACTTATCTAAAACAATATTCATTACCTAATTGAAAACTTAGCTTACAAGAACATATCAAATGATACCAAAGATCAAAACTTGTCTGTTCGTTAATGTTCATAAGAATTATTTATGTGTTTTTGAATTTACAAAAAACAATGAATAAGTTAATACACAAGTATTTTAAAAAGCGTTCAAATTTTTCTGTTGCTAATGGCAGGGGAGTTGCTGGTCATCGACCCGTTGAGCCTGTGCCCAAGATTATTTCACAGTGTCCACTGTCCCGAATCTATGGTACGTAAACTACAGTAATTGTGTTTTAATAATTTTCAGTACTAACTGCCTCTTGAGGCCGAAGCTCCAAATTGTTGTATAGCTATCGAAGAGCCCCTCTATAACACATTATCTATACTATCTTAGTCAAAATGTTTTTATTGACCATTTTTCATCCGAGTTCACCCCACCACCCCCTCTAAGGTGGTTCGGTAGAAAGTCAGTAGTCTTACGACTCTTAAAACTGGGTTTCGATACCCGTGGTGACAAAGCACAGATAGCACACTTTGCGCTTAACAACAACAAGGAAATAATTCTAACATAACGTTTAGTAGATCTGAGGCTCTTAGTTGAACAGAAAAACTTAGAGTTTGTTTTATCTTTACAACTGTCTGTTCTTCATTTTGACTTGAACGTCAACAAGGGATGACAGAAAATGAACAACTTTAGTTGTGTAAAAAGAGCTGATTACATACAAAAAATTAGTTAAAATCCCTTGGGAAATTTGTTGTTCATCACCATTATGAAATGTGATAGTTAACTTGCTTGTCTTTATTGGTTGTTTATAGATATAAAAAGTTTATATTTTCCTAGAAAATCTTTTATTTCAAATGTAGATATTCTAGCATCTTAAAAACTACTCGATATAACAGTTTATTAATGTAAAATTCTTAACCATTTTTATTATTATACAAAAGTCACCGTGTGCGTGTGTGTCCGCTTACAACTGGCGAACCGCTGGACCGATTACCACCAGTCATTATTTGGATCTGATCCCGCATTATATCGCCTCACGGAATCTCTATGTTTTCGTCAGTTAGTATATGTATAATCCAAAGTTATAGTTGGAAACTTACAGTGGTATTACAACACAGAGATATTTTTTTTCACTTTGTAATACAAAGTTAGCGGTAATAGTGAAGAAGAGAAATGTTTGTATCACTTCAAATAGCACTGTCGAGATGGCCCCTTAAATACAGGGCTGTACTGATGAGGTATTTGTTTATTTTCATTATCATTTTTTTTATTATCGTTGTTGCGGAGAATTGACATTGTTATTATATTATTTATTATTGTGTTTGTGTTTTTAGCGCAAAGCTACACAATGATATACATGAACTCTGTCCACCACCGGAAATCGAACTCCATATTTTAGCGTTTTAAGTCTGTGAATTTTCTGCTGACTCATCAGACTTCTCGTTGTGATCTCGTTTTGATCGTAAAAACGAGGTTTTTTTGTGTTTTTTATGTTAGAATGTGAGGTTAGACCAAAGTTATCTTTAAAGAAGATATCATCATCTATGACAATTTTTCATCAAAATTAACATAAAAGTAAAAGCTTGAACTAATGAAAGATTAAGTAGATAAGAACTGTTTACGCTTCAGCCAAAACGAACAAAATAACAAAGATTCTACTATACAATTGCTCGTGTGCTTCAAGCGATATGAACTACGGATCTTTTTTATACGACAGGCAGTATCAGCCGTATATAGACCTGTCTATTTTTGTGTAAAACTCGAGATAACAAAGTATAAAAAATAACTACGTTCTAGGGCTTTTATATCTGAGTTAAACTTTCAAACTTGGATATTGGGATATTCAATAAATATTATATTAAAATTGTAATATAAATTATTTTGCTATAAAAATGTTTTAGAAAAAACACGTTTTAAAAATTCTGTTCTTATAATTTTGTAGTAACATTATCAGAGGTTTTATGGAGAATAGACTGGTAATTCACATTAAGAAATGAGCGGTTACAGACCTCAAACTTCTCACCGAGATCATCTGTTACAAATCTATCATAGCTATCATGGAGATTATCTCTTATAAATCTCGTGGATTTCATAGAGATTATCTTTTTCAAATCTTGTGGATTTCATAGAGATCAACTTTTTAAAATCTTGTGGATATCATGGAGATTATCTTTTATAATTCTCGGGGATATCATAGAGATCATCTTTTATAAATCTTGTGGATTTCATAGATATCATCTTTTATAAATCTTGTGGATTTCATAGAGATCATCTTTTATAAATCTCGTGGATTTCATAGAAATCTATCTTTTATAAATCTCATTGCTATCATTGAGATCATCTCTTATAAATCTTGTGGATATCATAGAGATCATCTCTTATAAATCTCGTGGCTATCATAGAAATCATCTTTTATAAATCTTGTGGATTTCATAGATATCATCTCTTATAAATCTCGTGGCTATCATAGAGATCATCTATAAATAAACTTTTCTAGATACTAAATTACATTTATTTTTCCGAAACTGCTATTCCAATTCATTTTAAATCTATATCATAAGAATATACCGAATCATCAGTTCATTTAATATTAGCCAAATTTAATATCACTTGAACGAGTTTTTAAAGAGAGTTAGAGATTAATTTTGATGTGCTTGCTTTTTATGACTCATAAGTTAGGCAATAACAGTAAAGAACTTTGTATCTCGAATTTTAAAATATTTCCATCTTAAAAGACTAGTAACATTTATTCGGGAAGTAATATCTTCCTTAGTTGACAGTCGACACTTTTTGTTATTAACGTAGATTTCCACTAAAATAATCTTTTAGTCCTCCTGAGAGAACCATGGAGAGAAAGGACACCTGAGGAAAATTCGATTTCTTCACTAGCGGAAGAGTTCAATTTCTCTTCCCTGGGGAGATTACCGGAAAGGGACACGTGTAAGCTCCGTAAAATCTCAAAGAAACAGCGAAGGCATTAAAGAGGACCTTCTCTTGTGCTAGCTTAATCAAAGGAGCTAACTCTCTCCACCTGAGACACTGCAGAATATGAAATCTATAGAAATGTTCAATACACGTGCTGATCAATACTGAATTGAACTATTCTTTTCAGCTCGACACGTTCATAAGTGTTTGTATGTTTCACAAATATTTCAAGTAGGATTCATATATTTTCAATTGAGCGTCTAGCTTGAAGTAGCAGTGTTCTGCAGGTATGTAAGGCATGGAGCTAAATGATTTATCAAGTACTATTAATACTTGTTACCAACAAAAGTATAATATAATCTAAATAAATTTATATATTACTATCCAACGTACAGGGAAAACATGGGGGTATTCCCCCTCTATATCACTTCCCAGGACCTTAAGAGTATGTGTCAGTTGGTCCAATCGGTCCAGCGATATGTCAGTTATTAGTGAACACTACGCAAAGGAAAGACAAAAAACGAGCTGAGATCCGACGTCGATCCCTCTATGTAACTCCTTGGGAGGCAGTGAGGATTCATGCCAGGTTTGGTGTCAGCCGGTCCAGGATTGACCAGTTAGAAGCCGACATGTATAATGACCAGAAACTGTGGCTATTATAGATTCATGTTTCTCCTACAACTCTACCGCTAATTCTCTGTTAAAGGAAAATATTTATTTTTTTCATATAATCTATGAATTGGATTCATAAAAAATGCTTTCTTTGATTAATACATTTTTTACCATTATGTTTAAATTCACCTTCGGTTGTTTTCCGTTAAAAACAACCAAAGATAAAGAGTGGAGCATAAGAGATCATATCCTCCTGAGCATTAGGCAGAAGTTTGTTCCTTGACTGTCTTTCCTGTAACTGCCACAGGTATCTTTTTTTTTCTATTTCAATTGATGTTTATTTCAGAAAGAAAAAATTAAATATGTTTTTGATAGGAATCAATACGCCAAAATTCAATTTAAGGACATAAAGTTTTCGAAATCTTAATTTATCTGAAAAACACAGTCTCTGATGGAGAAAAAAAAATCGATAACTTATTTTAAGTTTCACGCCGAGGAGTTAAGCTCATTAAAAGTTGAAAACTCGAAATGATCGAATCTATATTAAAAGAAAACTTTTAACACACTTGCAAGCTTCCGCCTATCTTCAATTGTATACTGCGTTTTGCAATAAATCTCAATTGTTAGATTGACTTGTTTTGTTTGCAAGTTCCTGGACGCTTCACGATAACCCTTTCTTAAATGAATTTTATTGATTTATTAAAAATAATAACTTCTGAATTTATCTCATCAAGAAACTTTCGGAAATCTCATTTGTGGCTTAATATATTAGTTTTTTTGTGTATTATTTTTAATTGAATTTAGTAATTTATCTTTGTTATTTGAAGTTATTTTTTCCTAGTGGCTGCAGAGAGCATTAGAATTATCAAAATATCCATACAATTTTTAATATATACAGTAGTCAATAATCCATAGTTCACATTAATGTCCACCAGGATAATTTCATTTGTTTCGTCTTTATAACTTTTTGATTACTTATTTCTCTTAATTTGTTTCAGGTAAAGCTACCAGGATTAATGTGCTATAAGAGAGGTCAAAAACATAAGAGTGGTGGCCTTTTATCACTCAAAACGGTTACAGTACTCCAGAGTTGGTCAAGAGTTCGGTCTTGTATACAGAGTCGTGAGATTGTTACTTCACCTTCTAACTTGGCAAGAGTCACTACATTGATAGAAAGGTAATAAATCTTATTTTAGGGCACACAGTAACGGTAAAATTTAGAAGATTAAAAGCATTTATTTGATTTAAAACTGACAATTTAAGAGTTTAGGGACAAGTAGACAATATGAACAGACGGAATGTCCTAGTGATCTAAGATGCTACATCTATGTTGATAGCTTCCTCTGATAGCTGGGGTCAGAACCCCACCTCAGGTGGAATCATATTTTTAATTAATTTTCAAATAATATGCCACGTTATAATGTATTATTTATTAAAGAAAATAAACATTAAAAGAGTAGCAGAAATATTGGTTTTATCGTTTTTCTTCTGGCACTTTCCCACAATCAAACTCATAATTTTTACATAGAATTGATTCAATAATTTCAAGTTTTGATCAAGATGAAAATATAGGTGATCTGTTTTAGTTTTTTTTTCTAAATAAACATCATAGATGATAAAAATCGGATCATTTTTTATGAAAAACATTTAACAATTGTAAAGATACAGTGATTGTAGTTTGTCTAAAAAACACGTAACTGAACAAAACTGTTACTTTCCATATAAAAAATATTTAGACATATGAACTGTTGTTTCATGAAGTGTAATACTTGTAAAGCAGTAGAGCCCATATTAACTAGCAAACAAAAGTGATGAAATTTGTTCAAAACATTTTACACAAATAGCCAAGTTAGAATAAAGGGATCCGCCATAGTTACGTATTACAATTTCGAAAGGTCTGAAACTGAGTTAACTCGTACTTTGGATTTAGTAGTTAAATAAATGTCGATATATTTCCAATTTATGATATTTGCCAACAAGATTGATACACACAGTTTTCTTTTCTTTTAATACAAATATATTTTAATATACAAACAATGATACGATTTACAATAACAGTTATTACGAATAATCATTACAAACAATGATTTATAAACAAAAGTTTTACAAACTTACAAGCAATATAAAATCTTCTTTCTAGTCTGGAACTTCCTTGATGTCTTATCGAGGGTTCACGATGAGCGAGTTAATTACGAGTTGACGTAGGTATAATTCACTTAATAGGGAGCTAGCTAGCTCTGTGAAATTCACTGATCACACGCCGATATTTCCTACCGGTGACGTTAGATAGTGTTTTCGTAAAAGTACTAATGTCCTATGTGAAGCCACTGAAGTTAAATGATTTGTAATGTTCGAAATTTATAAACGTTCCTGTTCAAATATCTGAAGTTTCCCGATTAATAAGCGTTAATCACAGTTATAACTTACGAAGTTTATAGCACACCAATTACAGCAACCCAATAATATATAATGTTTTTAGGCGCGTCACGTTGATTATATTCATAGGCATGTGGAGAGTTTCTCAAAATTTCAGTTTTTACGTAACAATACTGACGCTAACACTAGCGTTTATGTACACACATGTATTGTTGATTCTTACACTTGAGAATTTCTAAAACTTTAGAGAATAGGCGGGAGTTTCGCAATACATATTTAACAGTATAAGTTATGTATGTTTCTAAATATAAATCTAATTTAAACAAACATTGATATTACGATAAATATATATAATAATAAATCCGTCACACCATATAAAGATGGTATATAAAAAATTAGCCAAATTATACAAAAGAGCGAAGCCTGTAAAAGTTTAATGTAAGGGTGGGTGAGTTAAACAGATACTAGAATTGGGGAAACAATGGCCACCTGTTTTTAACAGTAACATGAATATAAAAAGTTCCCCAATTTTTTCTTGTGTAACTTATTTACTTGGCATGTATACAAAGTTTTCCCTTTTATATAAGTTGGCTCTTTTTTTGTATATATCATAAATATATATCCATGTTCTTCTAATTGGCTGTCTTTGTACATATAAAGTGCTTTGATAAGATATAAAATATAAAGTTTCCTTAAAAGAATCCACTTCCTTATTTTTCGGTTTATCTTTTATTAGATTTATGTTATTAAACAATACTTCTGTCAGAAATGTAGAATCTATAATTCAGATTAATGATATCTCAACTGGTCTATATCACACTTATTTTATCACCGTCAGGTTACGTGAATTCGGTGAAAACTCAAAATAAATGTTACGTCCCAGGGGTTTGCACATTAAAACACGCTTTCTATTACCATCTGGTGGTTGGCAGAGAAATATCCTCAACTACGTCTATTTATTCTTTCAGATGGTTAGTTTTCTCTGCTGTTGTTTAAACATCTACTTTAAAACTAAAATCAAAGCACTGGCTACTTTTTGTTATAACCAAAATAAACTATTCTACAAAGCAACAGCTACACCTTTTGTTATAACCAAAATAAACTATTCTACAAAGTAACAGTTACACTTTTTGTTATAACCAACATAAACTATTCTACAAAGTAACAGTTGCACAGCTAACTACACATCATGTTAACAAACAGTCCGAAACTTTCTTTAGGTCATTTTCATCTCAGTCAGGAATTCATAGTATTGCTGTAAAATGTGAATTTGAGGCATAACCGAAGGCCTTAAGGCCTGATGCAGTACAAAGGTTTGATATCTCCCAAAAAATGCTGGTTTTACCAAATTAGCTTTGTTTTGTGGTTCAAGATCCTAACTTTAATATTCGGAATAACACTCTCTTAAATAAGTCGGTTGTAGCCTGGTATTGTAATGTTTACGAATGTATTTGTTATACTACAATGGCATTGAAAGAAGCCTTTGCTGGATTTACTTTTCGTCACGAGATCAGTATAAATACTATTAAACAAAATAATCAAAGTAGTTTAGATAGATCTATGTTTTAATATTCTACGTTTAAAGAAATGTATACCGAATGATCAGAAGTATCATTTAAGACATTCTTTTTCCCAGTTTAAATTACATATCTTTACTGACATTTTTATTGTTGTAAGTAATTACATATCTTTACTGACATTTTTATTGTTGTAAGTAATTACATATCTTTACTGACATTTTTATTGTTGTAAGTAGTTACATATCTTTACCGACATTTTTATTGTTGTAAGTAGTAACATATCTTATTGATATTTATATTATTCCAAGTAGTTACATATCTTTACTGACATTTTTATTGTTGTAAGTAATTACATATCTTTACTGACATTTTTATTCTTGTAAGTAGTAGTATATCCTTATTGATATTTATATTATTCCAAGTAGTTACATATCTTTACTGACATTTTTATTCTTGTAAGTAGTAATATATCCTTATTGATATTTTTATTCTTCCAAGTAGTTACATATCTTTACTGACATTTTTATTCTTGTAAGTAGTAACATATCCTTATTGATATTTATATTGATATTGATATTTTTCCAAGTAGTTACATATCTTTCCTGACATTTTCATTCTTGTAATTTATTTTAGATCCTTCATAATAGTTGTTATTGTTGTAGGTAGTTACATGTATACCCTTAATGATACATTTGTTCTTGTAAGTAGTTACATATCCATATTGATATTGTTATTATTGTAAATAGTTACATATCCTTATTAATATTTTTCATTGTTATAAGTAACTGCATACATATCTTTATTTTCTATTGTTGTAAGTAACTGCATGCATATCTTTATTTTTATTGTTTTAGGTAGTT